>NC_069071.1:55938716-56242352 GCF_025698485.1 Gossypium arboreum | reverse complement strand
TATTTGGGTTGTAGTTGATCGATTGATGAAATCAGCTCATTTTATTCCGGTTTGATCAGCTTACTCGCTTGATAAATTAGCTGAGTTATACATTTCTGATATCATGATATTGCATGGTGTGCCATTGTCTATAGTGTCAGACAGAGATCCAAGATTCACATCATGATTCTGAAAGAAATTACAAGATGCTCTGGGTACTAAATTGCACTTCAGTACTGCTTTTCACCCACAAACGGATGGTCAGTCCAAGCGGATTATTCAGATACTCAAGGATATGTTGAGATGTTGCACTCTTGAGTTTGAAAGTATGTGGGAACAGTACTTGCCCTTGATTGAATTCGCTTATAATAATAGTTTTCAGTTGAGCATTAAAATGGCACCGTATGAAGCTTTATATGGTCGCAAATGTTGTACACCTTTGTATTGGACGGAGCTCAGCGAAAATAAGATTCACGTAATTGATTTGATAAAAGAAACTGAACAGAAAGTGAAAGTGATCTGAGATAGTCTGAAAACAGCTTCTGATCGTCAGAAATCATATGCAGATTTGAAAAGAAAAGACATTGAGTTTGAGATCAGTGACAAAGGGTTTTTGAAGGTGTCCCCGTGGAAGAAAGTGCTCCGGTTTGGTAGAAAAGGGAAATTGAGTCCGAGGTTCATTGGATCGTATGAGATTACCAAGTGTATTGGGCCAGTAGCATATAAATTCTTGTTGCCACCAGAACTAGAAAAGATTCATGATGTGTTTCATGTATCGATGCTTCGACGATACAGATCTGATCATTCGCATGTGATTCCTCCGTCTGAAATTAAAATTTAGTCTGATATGACTTACGAGGAAAAGCCGATCTGTATCTTAGCTCGTGAGATT
The DNA here is from genome assembly GCF_025698485.1 of Gossypium arboreum. Classification (NCBI taxonomy): domain Eukaryota; kingdom Viridiplantae; phylum Streptophyta; class Magnoliopsida; order Malvales; family Malvaceae; genus Gossypium; species Gossypium arboreum. The sequence goes on along the minus strand of NC_069071.1, from coordinate 56,241,481 downwards.
AAACAACTATGAAATAAGAAATTTCGTTAGTAAAAGTGCTGTGGCATCAACACGGTATTGAAGAAGTCACGTGGGAGCCTAAAGATGCTATAAGACAGCATTACCCGAATCTGTTTAATGGTAAGATTTTTAAGGATGAAAATCCCTAAAGGGGGAGAATTGTAATAGTCTGGTTTAGACCCTAGTCGAAACAGCGATTTTAGGACCACATATCCGAGTCAGAAAAATAGTTAAATATTATTTTCCGTTCTTATAATGTGTGAATTAGCATATGTGAAAGTTTCGTCTAAAAATTTGATTGTTTGTGTGCTCAAATTTATAAAAGGACCTAATCGCGTAATATATAAAATGGCATTCTATTTGTTTAAGTGCTTATTTGATATGTCTTTGTAAATAAGAGGTCTTTATGTTTTTATTTGACCATTGGAAGTTTGAGTGGTCATTAATAACCTTGTATGTTAATGGTTTAAATGTTAATTAACTAAGGATATCATGGTAAATGGTGTATTGATATATGTGAAATAAAAGAAATGTTAAATTAGCTCATTTTAAGTGTTCTATTGTCGAAAATACTAAGTAAAAGAAGAAGAAAAGTTCAAGTTAGGGTTCGATACTTGTGGTTGTTAATTCAAGGTTCATTTTTTTATCCATTTTCGATAATTTCTACGTTTTTATAATCGTTGCTTTGAATATTGTCAAGCCCATGTCTCAATTTTTTATTTTGATAATAATTTTCAAATGTGCCATGGATGAATTCATGAGCTTTATGTTGTTAATTGATGAAATATGAAAGTTTGATGTTGGGTTTATATGTTTTGTCTGTGGATTTTTTATAATTTTGAGTAAAATGGGCTAAATTGTGAAATTTGTAAATTGAGGGACTAAAATGTGAAATAAATGAAATGTGTAGACTTGTATGAGTGCTATAAATATTTGGGCAAGCATGAGTATATGCAAATTATGTGTATCTTGTGATTTTGTGAATTAGGGACTAAAGTGTTAAAATGTGAAAATGTCAGGGCTAGTTTACAAATTGCCCTAAATATGTATCTATGGATTGTTTTGAATGAATTTATGATTGAATAAGTTAAATTTAAATTTATTTATATCAAGAATTAAAGAAATCAGAGTTAGATCGGGGAAAGTCGAAAGTCGTCAAGTAACCGGTTCCATCTATCCGAATCCCTATGAGGTAAGTCGATATGCAATAAATGTGTTTGAATTGAATTCGTATTATTCATATGATATTGAATTGTGATGAATGAATGCTCACGCTAAACATGTGCTATTTCAGAAAGTATCGACAAAGTTCCGACGTTTGAAAAGTCCCATACGAACCTTAGAAATAGTTAGGATACATATGTCATGACATTGAATTTCCGATATCTATTTTGCGTGTAAGACCACGTCTGGGGCGTTGGCATCGACTTCTGTTTTATGTGTAAGACCATGTCTGGGACATTGGCATCATATATGATTTCGTGTAAGACCCTGTCTGGGATAATGGCATCGAAGTTTGATTACATGTAAGACCACGTCTGGGACGTTGGCATTGTATTTACTTTTATATCTATCCGCGTATCCTTATGTTTCTAAAAGGTTCAAACGGGCATTCTGAGAAAATGAATAAGTTTACGAAATCATATTAGATTCAGGTATGTTTACTTTGTATAGCCTATTTGAGAATGAAAGGTAAGTATTTGAATATGAGATTTGTGTTAGCATTGGTATACAAAGTATAAATGATTTGATGATACTTAGTTACTTTGAATGATATGTTTATTTGTATATGGCTTACTAAGCTTTTGAAAGTTTACTTTGTATGCGTTTGCATTGTTTTATAGATATCGAAGCTACTGTGAGCTCGGGGATTGTTGAGGGTCGTCACTACACTCTCGAACCTTATTTTGGTACTTTGAAAATGTATATATTAAAGTATGGCATGTATAGGCTAGAAGTTGTGGATTAAGTTTTGTGATGTATATATATTTAGCCATGTGATATGACTAGTTTGTGTTTGAACTTATAGTTTGATAATGGTATATGATATGTGATGCAAATGTGAAATTGTGGTATGTCTTGGTTGGCTAAAAGAAATAGTCAATGTTGAGAAGTTTTGGTAAGTTTTAAGCATTTGATTGAATGATGTATTAATCATAGTTTTAGGTATGATTTTAATTTAAGTTTTGGTACAAATTGATTGATGAATTGAGATTTAAAATGATTGGTAATGTTATAGCATGAATTATGTATGGTTTGGTATAGATATTAGATGAAATGGTTGTGCATATATGCTTGGTTCGGGTGATTGTAGGTTGACCCAAATTGGGGTGGCAAATTGGCTATTCAAATGGCCTATTTTTGTCCACACAGGCAGAGACACAGGCATGTGTCTCTGCCGTGTCTGACACACGGTCATGTTACATGGTCGTGTGTCCCTTAGGGTACCCTACGGATTAAAGTCTGTATACCCTCTAGTTTTGACACAGCCTAGACACATGGGCGTGTCTACTGGTCGTGTGTGGCACACGAGCTGGCACACAAGCGTGTGGTCGGCCATGTGGCCAAGTCAGTAGCCTCCCTAATTTTCACACGGCTTGGCACATGAGCATGTCTTGTGGCCGTGTGGATAAATCAATATGTATGCCCTATTTTGCCATGGCTTAGACACGCGGGCGTGTCTATGGCCGTGTGAGGCACACGGCCTGCTCAAACGGGCGTGTGACCTTTTAAAAGTTGAAAATTTTCTAAGTTTCTGAAACTTTTATATGTTATCAGATTGGTCCCGAATGCAAGAGTTAGGCTTTGTATGCTTGATTTAAGTTCTTATTGAATGTGAATGAATGACATTTACTGTAATGATATGATTATTTGATAATGATTGTTCTGAGTGTTATAAAGTCCAGTAATGCCTTTTAACCTATACCGGCAACAATTACGAGTTAGGGGTGTTACATTACCCGTGTGTGGCCCATGAGCCTGTGGGGCCTACACGGCCCATTTTGACCCAACATGGCCCAGAACGGCCTAAGCCCATGCAATCGCTCATGGTGGCCTCTATGATCAAACACCCACATTTTGTGCATTCAGATTACCACACGAGCGAGCACACAGTCGTGTAGCTTCAATAATTATCCTTTTCCGACTTTTTCCGATCTACGTTTATAGTAGTGTGGTTACACACCTTTTAGGATTCTAGGTAAGCCACCCATCTTGAGATGGACTGCACCTAAAACAATTGAAAATTTCATGACTAGCTTTAGTCATGTTTAATTCAAAAACAGTTCCCAAATGAACTTGTTACTGTCACTTACTTCTACTGCTTCAATCGATGTAGTCTTACAAATCTGTAGATAAACCAAGTTCAGTTCGATTGGATGCTGCCAAAACAATGTGACATGATCACATGTTAGGAACCTTAATAGATTACTAAATAACAACACTACTTACAATGCTAGAGACATAACTTCTGCCCTTACCAAAATACTTACCAATCAACAGCAACTTGCGCTAGACCGAACCACTGCTTAGGAGAAGGGAAGTCGACAGAAGAGGAAAAATGGAAAAGCCAAATATTCAGCCAATGGAATGGAGGAACACCAAAGCCGATTCCCTTTCCCTTTTTAAGAGAAACTGAAAGTAGAAGAGGGAATGAGAAGAAAGTATTAAGTTAAACAATGCAAAAGGGACACTCGCTAAAAGCTGAAGGAATAGAGGGAGAAGGGCAAAGGGATATTCGGCTACAACAAACTAAGATGAAGAGGGGGTAGGACAAAAAGAAGCAATAGGTCAAAGATGAGAGAATGAGAGACAAAGAACATTCGGCCACAGAACAAAAAGGAAGAATAAGATTGCAAAAACAGAAGAGGAGATACCCGAATGGTCTTTTGCTAAGTTCGGTCCCAAGGAGAGAAGGAGTAATCACTTAAACTGAAAATGCAGAGAAGAAAACTAACCATAATCACCCTATCACTATTCGGTTTCCAGAGAACAAAAGAAAAATAGCCAAAATGCTCACAAAACCTGAAATAGAGTCCTTCAACTTACCAAAGCCAAAAGTCTAGAATGCCACAATTCAAATTCGGCACACTACTCCCTCTCCCCTCACTTTCCATAATTTTCTCCACAATATCCTCCTAGAATTCGGCTACACACTTCCCCACACCCCTAAAACACTCCAACCACCCATAAGTATCAGAAACCCACTGACATACAACCTCTTGCATGGCACAGCAGCAAACTGAATACTCTTTTGTGCCCTATAGGACTTGAACCTCAGTCCTCAAGCAAACACCACACGCCACCTATCCCTTAGACTAGCAGGTATTTTATGACATGTTTTCCCCATAATTATTTATAAATCTACTGTCCAGAACCAAGGGTTTTATTCAAATAAAAACAAAAACTTTGGACAAGTCAAGGCTTGAACCCAAGACTTCTCAGACACTTCCCAGAGCACATAACCACTGAAACAGATACACAGTTGTGTCACTTTCTTACACAACTAAATATTTATGTGCAGTCTCCTAACTGCACCCACTCAAGACCTAATACTTCTAGGCCCAAAATTTGGGGCGTTACAGATTGGATCCAAGAATAACAAAATTTGAAAAAATAGAGACTTGGACCCAAGACCTCTCAAACACACCTAGAATACTTAACCACTGAAGCAGATACACATTTGTGTCAGATACTTCCAAAAACAAAAATAAATTATTCAGGGCGTTACACCTATTGGATACACAAACTCAGACTTTCAAACCTATAAAGATTCGAAGAAATCAACATCGAAAAATGTATTCATTCTAGGCTGTGAAGCCATAGTATGGAGAAGTATTAAAAAAAACTTGCACTATTGACTCTATTATGAAGGTCGAGTATGTGGTTGGTTTTGAGGCAAAGAAAGAAGCAATATGGCTTCGATAGTTCTTTATCGATCTTGAAGTCATTCTTGATATGGAAAAGGCTATAACATTGTATTGTGATGACAGTGCTACAATAGCTAATAGCTAGCAAATGAGAAGTCACAAGAGGACGAAACACATTGATCGGAAGTATCACTTGATACGAGAGGCAATAGTTGAAGGAATTATAGATATGGTGAAAGTAGCTCCTAAAGATAACTTTGTAGATACATTTACTAAGACTCTTATAACTAGAAGTTTTAACAAACACGTCGAGGATATTAGAATGCGAAACATGACACATTTACTTCACTAGGGCAAGTGGGAGGTTGTTCAGAAATGTGCCCATATTGTAGTAAACATGTAATTGTTTTCTATGTATTTGAACAATGAATAAATAAATTGTGCATTTCACTGTTTTTTTTTTTGTATTTATGTCTTTCATATTTTGCCTGCATGGCAAAATTATGACAAGGAAATATTAGCTCATTGATTTTCTAAGTTCAAACTAATGATAAGTGGAACTGTAAGAACATTTACATTGTGAGAAAGACAACTTACTTCAGTAGATAATCTAAACGATTCTGTAATCTCGTAAAAGAATCAAAGTGAGCATTTGATTCAAATATTGAGAAGGATTATTATGTAGTCTACAATTCCAATTGAGGAGATGGCTAGTCTTGGCTATCAAAGTAGTTGACTCCACGAGTAGAAACATAGATGTATTCATTGGCAGAATGATACATTGGACTGGACCCAAGAAGAATTAATTGTGAATCCATTTGTAAATTAATTCACTTGTGATATATATGGTGTGGTTTACTTAAGTTCTGAGTTAGTCACTAACCATGTGCATGTAACTCATGTATTTTGATATAAGTGGAGGATTATGCTCTAAAGATGATCGAGTCGATTCCCGATATGTTGGGAACATGGCTAGTGTATGGCATGTCTTTACTAACAACATTAGAACTTATAGCTCTATTAAAGAGTTAACGAATCCTCTTATTGACATTGTGTGGATTGATAAATATGGAACATGGCCACGAGTTGCTCATTCTCAAATGAGCAATTTATCATAGTCTTTTGTTGATAGTGATCATATTAATCATTAATAAGACACAATGGTGACAATGAGATAAAATAGGATTGTATTTAGTGAATGGATTTAACTCAAAGGAATCATGGATATCATATGAGGGTAACATGCACATGACTAGGTCATTGGAAAAAGTAGTTGGATGAATTGATTACATAAATTGTATACAAGAAGGAGTTTTCAATCATGGTACTTCTTGTGGATTGGCTCCAAAATTAAGTAATTGTGAATTATCGAAACGATACTTCTGGACATAATTGTAATTACTAGAGCGTAATTGTATATGTTTGATTGGTCCTTCCGCTAGCTCAACAAAAGCTCAATCGGACTGCTTTTGAATTAGAAGAAAATTCTACGAATTTAGAAATAATTTAATTGAGTCGATGTATTCGATGTAGAATTAACTTGGGTGATCGTAAGAATTTTTCAACTAGAGAATTTGATTAAAGAAATTTCTTGAAAAATTAATTTGGAAAATCTTAGTGATTTTTGGGAAAATGAATTTTGATCAAGTAAAATTTAATTAATAATATTAGTTAAAATTAATTTGATATTTTTGAAAATTAATTTTCAAATCAAACAAGTTGCCCAATGGGTAATTGAACTTGAAATTTTGACTTGAGATTATAAATTGGGCCCGGGAGCCCAAAACTGAGACCAAGACCCAAAAATTGGTCTAACTGGGTCTGGTATGTGAAATTAGATCGACGGTCCAACTGATGTCTGGACCGGACCGATTGTTCTGTCATTGGCCTTGACCAAACCAACAGAAACTGAACTAGCTCGAGGTGTTGGCGACATTCCAGTGGTCGACAAATGGTCAGCCGCGTTGGTTATTTGGTGGTTGAGCAGTGGAAGAATTACACTCTTACTGAAACTCTACCAGAGAATTTGATTTTAGATTAACTACTCAAAAAATAATATTATTTTAATAGATTTAATATTAAATTTAATATAATATTTATCTATATTAATTTAATATTAAAGTGATTAAGTTTAATCATAGTTGAACTCTCTAAACTCTCCACATATAAAAAGAGTCCTGGGTTATTATTTACACACACTTGAATTCAATAGAAATTTATAGAGAGAAAATTTTGTAAAGAAATTATTTTAGAAAATTTCTATAGCTATTTTTCTAATTTACAACTTGGCCCAAAAGTTTAGAGAAATTGTGAAATTACCCCCACTAGTAATTTTTGTGAAAAATTTTCTAATTCGAAGCGAGCCGAAACTCGGAAGACGTGAGCTTAAGGATAGTGGGGAAGACTAGTTGATTGAAGCGTTCATTCAAGAAGAATCGAAACAGTACAATTTGAGTAAGTGTTTATTACTTTAGATATCACAACCAAGTTTTTGTTTTGGAAAAAAACTAAAAACTCTGGTCTTTCCCTAAATTTATTTTCCGCTATGTTTTCGTAAACTCTAAATTATATAGATATTTTATAGTTGTTTATGGCACTGTTTACTTAAAAATTATGTTAATTCCAAATATTTGATAGTTAATTGGATGAATTTAGTTCATATTATGATAATTGGCATGATTTAATAAAGTATGCAATTTTATGCTTTTATGTATCAAATTTGTGCATAATTTAATTATCTCATGTTACATATTGATCTCCTATATTTAATTGTGCAGTGGGACCATGGAGTTAACAAGTTGAAAAGCTTATTTTAATTTTGTATGGGAATAAGACATATTCTACCATAGTTGGACAATAAAGGCATGCAATTTGGGTCATAAAGAGGTCACCTTGATCCAGTCAAAGCTGGTTTAAATGAAGGAAAAGTCTGACAATTAACTGGGTCAGAAAATCATCCAAGTAAGGGGAAAAGAAGCTTAATTCAGAAATGGCATATAAGTAGCCCAAAATTAGCTTTTGGTAGATTTATTGTGACACTCCTAATTTGACCCTAGTCGAAAAGTAGTTTCGGGACCACAAAACCGAGTTATAAAAATAATTAGCTGTCATATTTGATGCTTATTATATGTACATATGCATGTGTGAAAATTTCATGTTTGAATTTTGTTAATTGTAAGTGAATTTTATTAAATAGGACTTATGTGAGAAAATTTAGAAATGTGCTAGGCAAATGTAAGTGGCCTATTTATGCATGTTGCAAAATAATTGTATTTGCATGTCAAATTAACCAAAGAACAAGAAGGTGGCCGACCATGCTATAAGTTAAAGCCTATTAAAAACATTTGGTGTTAGTGTTTTATGGGAGAAAGAATAAAATAAAAGGTTAGTAATAAAGAAATGAAAAGGAGGGTGATGAAAACAAAGTTGTCTCATCCATGTTCCCCCCATTGCCGTGAGTTGAAGAAAGATAACAAAAGAAAAAAAAATTTTACATGCTCATCTTTCTTCTTGGTTGCGAATTTGGGAAAGGGAAGATTGAAGAGGAAAACCAAGGTATTCGCCATGGCTATCCTAGTTTAAGGTATGCATTGTGATTTTCTTTTTAATTGACTATGAGATTAGATTGATAAGTGCATAGCTTATTTAACCCATGGTTTAATTTCATGCATCAATAGACAAATGTTCATTTGGTCAAATGGGAGAAGAATAAGATGAATTTAAATGTTGTGGTTTATTATTTTAGTTGTTAAATGATTGGGTATGAGGTATTTGATTACCTAATTGAAAGTAAGTTAAGTTGTTATTTGATAGTAAATGCAAATTCTATATATGATAATAATGTAAATGTAGGTGGATTCATGAAGTATTTTCGGTTATATGCTATGTATAAGTATGAGTTTTAAAGTTGGATTTATGAGTGTATGTATATTAGTCTATGAACATTCGGTTATATGGTGTTAATATGCCTTTGAAATCGAATGATATTTTGAGTATATATATATATGTACATTCGGTTAAGATAAGGTTTATTATAAAAGCTAAGTTGGGTGGTTAGGGCCGAATGGGATATATAAGATATCAAAACATGTTATAATTATATATTGGTGTACATGGTTGTAATTAATCCTCTACTTGAATTGATTAGATATGGTCATGGTATGAGTTTAGTAGGGTTAATACCTTAAAATTGAATGGAGTTTTAGTTAATCTTTTGTGTCATGTTCGTTAAAATAGTTGATGATTTGGGTGTTATTATACGCATTTAGGCTAAAGATTTTTCAGCTATGTTTTATATCTATGAAATAATTATAATGGATAATATGTAGGAGTAATTTCTGCTTGTTAAAAATGTGGTACGTGTATGGCAAATGGTATATACATAATGCATTGAAGTTACCCTACAAGGTTGAAATGAGTAATTAAATTATTGGTGTGTATGCATTTTTTTTATTGCAACTTGGCATGTGAATTGGGTGTATGATAGTTAATATATGTGCTTAAGGTGATGTGATAAAATAATTAGCTATATGGTTTGGTTCATTATTGAGTATAAGGGTTAAGTGCTTTAAAAGAGATTTTAATGTTCGAAATGATTAAACAAATTTATTCGTTTAAATTAAGCCCAAGAGCAAAGAGGATCAAAGTCGGATAGGGGAAAAGAGAAAGTAAACGAATAGCCGTGGATATCTAGTCGTCGACCGCTTCCGAGGTAAGTTTTAAGTGATTAAATGTTGAGTAAATTCAATCATAATAGGACATAATGAGTTGATTTAATAAGATATGATGTGGCCATGATATGTCTTAAACTCAAATGGTAAGTTCATAAGTGCTTGGACTTGGAAATTTAAGAGCAAATTGTAATAATTTGCTTTGGACAGCAGCAGTAACGTGATTTTAGAAAATCACTATAAATTGTTGGTGCGGAATTATAGGCTGAATAAAATATGTAATCAAAGCTTAGTTAGTCTAATTTCTTATAAAAGAGACCGTGTAAGCAAAGAAATTCCCTATAAAGAGATATTTAAAGTTGTGTGGGACAGTGTCAGAATGACTCCGAAATCCCCTGTTCTGTTTTTAGAAAATCATTATAATTTGTACAAAAATGGTTATAAGATAAAGTTTATATGCTTAGACTCCTTAATGAGTCTAGTTTCAAATGAAATCAAATAGAACACATTTTTAATTCTGTACAATGAAAAATTTGATTCGTAGTGAAGAGTGGTCAGATTAGTCAAACAGTGAAACAAGGGAAACTTTAAGAAAAATCTGGTATTGATTGGCCAAACCTAAAATTCTGGAAATTTTATGGATGGAAGATATACGAGTCTATATTCAGGGAAAATTAACGGCAAGTGATTTGGAGTTTTGTAGCTCCAGTTATAAATAATTTAGTGACTACTGCTCAGGAAAACAGCTCGTAGTGAATATGTGATTTTGTTGTAAACATGGATAAAACTTGTTTTAGTTACTCATAAGCTATTGATTAAACTCATACGTGAATTCTAAATCGTGATATTGTAAAATGATATATGAGTGTTAGATGGATCTTTGATATTAAAATTTGTGAAATTGTAAGTTTATGAGTATTCGAATATGAAATGATAGTATGGCGTGAAATTGAATTATTCATTGGAAAATGATTAATGTAGATTCGGCCAAGACAAAGTGTATACATGATAGTATATGTGGTATGTGAAGTATATTTGGATAATTGTGATGTGAATACACGAAAATTTATATTTTGATTTAGGATTTTATGTGATGAATGTGAATGTGCATATATGTGATAAGGCCGAATGGCCAATGTGATGAATGTGAACATGCATATATGTGATAAGGCCGAATGGGCAATGTGATGAATGTGAGCATGCATATATGTGATAAGGCCGAATGGCCAATGTGATGAATGTGAGCATGCATATGTGTGATAAGGCCGAATGGCCAATGTGATGAATGTGAGCATGCATATGTGTGATAAGGCCGAATGGCCAATGTGATGAATATGAACATGCATATATGTGGTAAAGCCGGATGGCTAGTGTGAAATATATATATGGGATATGTATATGTGGTAAAGCCGAATGGATAGTGTGAAATATGTAGGCGATGTGCGTATATTGTGGCCGAACGACCAAATGTGAAAGGTGTGTATTATTAGATATTTGATGAGGCAAATGAATTACAAATATGACAGTCGATGTGAATGTTGTAACATGTGATTAAATGTACATGAAACTTGAAATATATTAGGGTAAGACCCGATGACTACGTGTGGGGATTATGTCCGGTAAGACCCGATGACTACGTGTGGAGATTTTGTCAGGTAAGACCCGATAACTTCGTGTGGAGATTTTGTCTGAGCTAAAGGTCTCACCGATAATCCGAGTAGAGGTTAAAGCTATAAGACTTCATGATAAGAATTGCTTATAAATATATTCAATGCGAAAGGTTAAATAGGTATGTACTTCAAGTTTATATGTGAGCTTGATTTGAACTAAATCATAAGGTAGTTATGTGATGCATACGAGAGCAATCTATGAGACGATTCCTATGATTATGTGACATCGGATCAGTGTGCGAGGTTATGTGAAATCATACAATATATCTATGTCACATGAGCTCACTTTTATGTGAAAGTTTATCTGCCTATTGTATATGATGAGATGTGCATATTCGGTAAAGGGATGGTATGCCCGAAGGAAGAGTGAAATAAAAATACGAACAACTATATTATAATTTGATTGTTATCTGTTGACACTACTTAAAACTTACTAAGCATTGTAATGCTTACTCCGTTTACTTTGTTTTCTCTGTTTTATAGAACTCATTGCTAAGCTACAGGCTCGGGGATCGTCAGCAACTAGTCACACTATCACTATCCACTGCTTGTTACTGTTTTGTTTGGAACTATTTTATGGCATGTATAGAATAGACTAGTGGCGGAAGAATATTTTTGGTTAATGTATAGAAGCCATGCGAAAATGGCATCTTTTGAATGTTTACTTAGTGAAGTTTAAATTTTATCTCTAGCTGTGCTTAGTACTTATTTAAATGAATGATCTTTATTTCAAGAAAAAGTTTAAAATTTTACTGTTTTGACATGAGTTACAAGTCTGGTAATCCCCTTACCCATTCTGGCGACGGTTATGGGATAGGGGTGTTACATTTATTCTAAGGTCCCTACACTTGTAAAATAATTAAAATTAAGCACACAACTTTTACCCATGAAACTGTCCAACTCCTTGCCTGATTCAGGCATGAAATCAAGCATGAATCAAGCAACCAACAATCTCCCCTTTCCACAATTCATGGCCGACCAAGAGTAAGAAAAAACTAAGGGAATTTCCAAATATTTTTAGTAAACCTATTAGCCATCCCTCAAGTATAAATAGACCTCCCATTCACATTTCATCTCATATCCCATTCTTCACATCTCATCCTTCATTCCTTCCCTTCTCACGCATAAACCCTCAATTTTTCCCTCCATTTAGTTAGCAATTCATTGAGAAAATTCCCTCTTGGCTGACCATTTTAAGGAGCGTCTTACAAAGGAGCAATTACGAGGATTGGAAGAAGTCATCACGATCAATTTTCGGAGGACTGGCGAAATTACTTTAGAGTTTCTTCTTCCTTAATTTTTATTATTATTCAATATGTTTGCAATTTTCTTTGTGTTTTTTTTTCATTAACAATTATAGATTTTAATTTTGTTTAGGTAGAATGATTACATTCTTTTGATGAAGTTTATTTGAGTTATATTCATAATATTCTGTGAATCATTTGCATATTTCATTCATTAAAATGTGATTAAATGCATTAGAATTAGTTGAGCGATCCTAGTCAGAAGACGATTAAGGGACGCAATAATTGAAAGGTGCATGCTTAATTTAGATCCTATCTCGATTAAATTAAAGGTTCGTAATAACTCGAAAGAGCTCTATTACATTGCATAACTTTTAGATTTGTGTGATTAAATTGTTTCAAGCCAAATCTGTCCATGTTACTTCGTATAAAATCTAAGAAACCCTTAGTTATATATGATCATGGTAGTACGCATGTTTTTCTAAGTAAAAGATTTCGAAAGGACTAAATATTGGTTTCAAAAAGTTCACGAAAGATCAAGTTTCCATGAAAGATTTTTCAGAACATTGTGAACATGATGAGAATGAACTAAGTCAAATAAAGTAATTTTTCTAACCTATTCATGTTATCGTTGTTGAAATCTTGTGAATTCTGCTGCTAAATCCATCTCATACATTTTAATTATTCATTTCATTTACATTTATGTAAACTTGCATCGAGATAATTATTTTACTTAACATCAACCAATCAAAATTATTATGTTTTTCTTACCAAATTGTTAATATTAATTTTGCAAAAAATTGATTAACATTTATAGTCCTTGTAAAGACGATAACTCTTATACTTACTTATTACTTGATAACGACTTTGTACACTTGAACAAACCTCAGCATTACAAGTTATTGACATTGTTGCTAGGGACTGTGTCCTTAATCATTTTTGTGAAATTAGTCTTTGCAATTTGGTTTTTAATTTAATTTAATTTATTTCTATCTTTACTTATTATTTCTTTTATTTTTTGTGGTTTAATTTTCAGGTGTTTATGAGCATAGATCGAATCATCAATTTATTACTTATAGACCCTAAAATTGAGCAGACATTTAGACAAAAAAAAAACGTGAAATATTTTCCCAGAAACAAGTCATAGAAATGGAACTTGGAAATGAAAATGATAGTCAAGGAAATGGAGCCGCTAATGTTCATAATCCAATACTTGTTGCTAATAATAGGGATCCAGCTATAAGATAGTACGTTGTGCGCCTTTTAAATGAGTTAAATCCGGGAACTAGGTGACCAGAGATTGAGGCACCACAGTTTGAATTGAAGACTGTGATGTTTTAGATGCTTCAAGCCATGGGCCAATTTAGTGGTATGCCCACAGAAGATCCATAGCTTCACCTTTGATTATTCATGGAGGTCTGCGATTCATTTAAGATAGCCGATGAACTGAATATGCATTAAGATTGAAGTTGTTTCTATACTTGTTGCGGTTTCGACCACGAGCATGGCTTAATTCGTTGCCACCACATTCAATTTCTACTTGCAAGAATTAGTTAAACTCTTTCTGGTAAAGTATTTCCCACCTAGCAAAACTGCTAAGTTGCAGAACGAGATCACCACTTTCCAGTAGATGGATGATGAATCCTTATACGAGGCATGGGAAAGATTCAAGGAGTTACTTCATAAATTCCCTCACCACGTGATTCTACATTTCATCCAATTGGAGACATTTTATAGTGGTCTTAAGGCACACACAAGGTTGGTGGTAGATACTTTTGCAAATGGTGCTCTTTTGTCGAAGTCTTATAACGAGGCTTATGAGATCATCGAGAGAATAGCCAGTAACAATTACCAGTGTCTGACAAATCGAGTAGCTTTAGAAAGACAAGTAGTCGGAGTGCATGAAGTAGATGCCCTTCCTTCACTCTTAACTCAGGTATCTTCTATCTCTTCAATGTTGAAACAGTTTATTACTAACGATTTCAATCATGTTGCAGCCCAACCACCAAGTCAATTCAAGGTTATTTCCTGTTTATACTGTGGGGACGGTCATTCTTTCTAGAATTGTCTATCAAATCCCGAGTCAATTTATTACATGGTGAATCAACACCAAAATAGAAGTGGATAAGAACCACAGTCCAACTTCTATAATCCTTCATGGCATAACCATCCAAACTTTTCTTAGAGTAACCAAGGGAATGGATCAAACAACACTTACATGCATCATAGATCAAATCAACCCCAAGGGCTCAATTAACAAGTTTCAAAACCACCACAAGATGAATCATCAAACAGTTTGGAAAATTTGTTAAAGGTGTACATGGCGAAGAATGATGCCTTAATACAAAGGCAAGTAGCAACATTGAAAAATTTAAAGAACCAATTAGGTTAGTTAGCTACAGAGCTTCGTAATAGACCGTAAGAAGCCTTGCCTAGTGATATAGAAAATCCAAGGAATTCGGGTAATGAACATTATAGGGTAGTTACTTTACGAATGGTAATACTTTGGAACCCAAGGAAGCTATGGTTGAAGATGAACCTATTGAGAAGGAGGAAAATCAACCAATAGTTGAAATTCCTACACCAAAAGAGCCAAAACTTACAAAGTTTTATGAGGTAAAATCTAAACTAGTGAATTTTGATAAGTTAATACCTTCTTTAGATACAGATTTATCTCTTTAGAAAAATTTTCCAGTCCAAGCCAAAGCTCCATCACCTCCATATCCTCAAAGATTCCAGGAACATAAATAGAAATAAGAGGTGCAATTCAAGAAGTTTATGGATGTTCTAAAATAACTTCACATCAATATAACATTGGTGGAGGCCTTAGAACAAATGCCTAACTATGTCAAGTTCATGAAAGATATTCTATCAAAGAAGAGGACACCAAGTGAGTTTGAGACTATAGCCTTAACGAAAGAGTGCAGTGAGTTCTTACAGAACAAGCTGCCTCTAAAAATAAAGGACCCTAGAAGCTTACTATACCCTGTAATATTGGAGAATCTTACTGTGGTAAAGCTTTATGTGACCTTGGAGCAAACATCAACTTGATGCCAAAATATATTTTCAAGAAATTAGGAATAGGTGAAGTAAGACCCACGACTATGACACTCCAATTGGTTGATCGATATTTAGCATGCCTAGAAGGAAAGATCGAGAATGTTCTAGTACTTGTGGATAACTTTATTTTTCCTGTTGATTTAATTGTCTTAGACTTTGAAGTAAATAAAGAAGTGCCAATAATCTTAGGAAGCCCTTTCCTAGCCACGGGAAGAACGTTAATAGACGTGCAAAATGGCAAACCCACTGTGAGAGTTCAATATGATCAAGTAAAATTTAATGTTCTTAATGCAATGAAATTTCCTGATCCAACATAGGAATGTTCAGTGATGAAGGAGCTAGAAACCTTAATTTTTATGGAATGGGATTATAATTTTAAAAATGACCCATTGAAGAACATTTTAGGTTTTGAGTCATTTAAAGATGAAGAAGGTAATGAAAGTATGGCTTTGATGAGAGCCAATCTGAGGAACTATGTTCAACCAGTACGATTTGAACCATTAGAGTTAGAAGTTTGAGGATTAGCATAACCTAAGTTTTCAATTAAGGAACTTCCTAAACTTGAACTAGAGGTACTTCCTTCCTAATTGACATACATTTATTTGGGTAACTGTTCTACTTTGCATGTGATTGTTTTAGCAGAACTAACAAAACACCAAGAGGAGCAACTGATCAAAGTTTTAAAGAAATTTACAAAGGCGATTAATTGGACCATAGTTCATATTCGAGGAATAAGACCGTCCTTTTGTATGCACAATATTATTCTTAGAAGATGGTGAAAGTGGTAGAATCGATGGGCAAAGAAGGCTCAATCCAATCATGAAAGAAGTAGTTCAAAAAGAAGTCATCAAATTGTTAGATGTAGGAATTATCTGCCCCATCTCAGATAGTTTATAGGTAAGTCCGATACAGTGTGTACAAAAGAAAGGTGGAATCATGGTTGTTGAGGATGAATGACATGAGTTAATCCTGATAATGACGGTCACGGGTTGGAGAATTTTTATTCGCTATAGAAAATTGAACAAAGCCACTCGTAAGGATTATTTCCATTGCCTTTTATGGATTAGATGTTGGAACGATTGGCAGGTAACAAATATTATCATTTCTTAGATGTATATTAAGGATATAACCAAATAGTTGTAGCCCTGGAAGACCAAAAAAAAACAACTTTTACTTGACCGTACAGTACGTTTGCTTTTAGGTGAATGCCTTTCAGTTTATGTAATACACCTGCCACATTTCAGTGATGCTTGATGGCAATATTTACTAATATGGTAGAAAATTTTGATGAGGTATTCATGGATGATTTTTCTATTTTTGGTAATACTTGCGATGTTTGTTTGAGTAATTTGGCTATGATACTAAAGAGATGCGAAGAGAAAAATATTGTACTTAATTGGGACAAATGCCATTTTATGGTTAAAGAGGGAATTATTTTAAGACACAAAATTTTCAAAAATGGGATTGAATTTGATAAAGAAAAGGTGAACGTAATTGAAAAATTACCACCTTCCATTACTATTAAAGGATTTAGAAGTTTCTTAGGCCATGCCAATTTTTACCGAAGGTTTATTAAAGATTTTTCAAAAATTTCCAAGCCTTTGTGTATGATATTAGAGAAAGTTTAACAAAGCATGTTTAAAAGCTTTTGAGGAATTAAAAATCAGTTAATCACAACCCTAATAATCATTACACCTGGTTGGAACTCACCTTTTGAGTTGATGTGTGACACAAGCAACTTTTCTATTGGAGCTGTGATGGGTCAAAGAAGAAACAAAGTGTTTTATTTGATATACTATGCAAGCAGAACTTTGAAAGGAGCCCAGCTTAATTATACGGTAACTGAAAAATAACTCTTTGCTATAGTTTTTTCTTTTAAAAAGTTCCTTTCTTATCTCATAGGTACGAAAGTCATAGTTTTTACTGATCTTGCAACCATCAAATACTTACTCATGAAGAAAGATGCTAAACCAAGACTGATTCGATAAATACTTTTACTCCAAGAATTTGACCTTGAAAGCCAAGACAGAAAAGGAGTTGAAAATCAAGTAGCTAATCATCTATTGATGTTGGAACAAAACAAGGTAACTCATTCATTTGTTCCTATCAACGAGAATTTTCCAGATGAGTATATCTTTGAGGTAAGTTGAATTCATGAAATTCATTGCTTTGCTGGTTATGTGATTTATTTAACATGTGGAATAATATCTTATGGATCCTTCACGATAGTTAGTATTATTTCTGGGAGGATCCATTTTTATTTAAATAGTATGCAGATAATATAATTGTAACACCCCAAACCCGAGACCATCGCCGGTGTCGGACCCGAGGGGTTAACAAGCCAAGTTCACATGTTTTTGCCCACCAATTTGACATTTCCAGTCAGGCAGGAAAACTGCGTCACTGTCGCCTTAAAAATCATATCTCGAGTTTCAAAACTCAGAAACTGGTTTCGTAAATTTTCCCTGAATTTAGACTCATATATACATCCATGTTTTTATTTCTAGGATTTTTGGTCGGGCCAATTGGTACATTTTATTAGTTAAAGTTACCCATGTTACAGGGATCGACTGCTCTGACCTTCGTGCGGTATAACTTGAATATCTCTCTGTACAGGGCTTTAATGCTGGTTTTGTTTGTTTCTAATGAAACTAGACTCAAAATGGAATCTGTACATATAAGGTATGTCTCCTAATTCTTTTGGATAATTTATAGTGAATTTTAAAGTTGCGACAGGGAACCCAGAAACCATTCTGGCCCTGTCTCACAATAGCTTTAATATCTCTTAACCTGTAACTCCTATGACCATTTCGTTTCTTCCATATGAAAATAGACTCATCAAGGTTCATTTACATAGCTTATTCACTATTTAATTCCATTCCTATGGATTTTGGTGATTTTCACATTCACGCCACTGCAGCTGGCAGCATCTGTTTTAAGGTAGGACTTACCTATTTGGTAGTCTCCATGATTCAACTAGTCTTGCCATACATAGGTTCATATATGATCATTTTAACCATGCCAATGGCTGATCATATGGCCAACATTCCCATTTCAAGCCATAGCCACATCATGACACCAAATATATACATACAACCCACAATTAGTCTAAGTTCATGCTTCCTTTTCGAGCCATTTTCGCATGGCCGTACATACTTACATTACAACATATTTAACAAACAAGGGTAGTCCTATACATGCCATCTCAAGTTCAACCAAAATTTATACCAAAATGGAGGCTTGATAGTGTGGATGACTTCGACTTCAACGATCCCAAATCCGATTGCCTCGGCGAAATCTAGAAAACCGAGAGCCAAAGCAACGGGTAAGCATTTTTATGCTTAGTAAGTCTCAAGGAATATAATCAACTCTAATTACAGCAATACATTCACATAGCCAAATGCATCATTTCATTTGTACACATTCCTACTTCACACTTCATCATTATATAATTTCACAAGGTATCAATCAATTCAATAACTGAAATTCATTAGTCGATTGAGCGAATGTTGCTCAAACATGTCGACTTTCCAATACACATATAACGTACCTTATCCTTTGGGCTTTTCGAGTGTGCTAATTGAATTCATTACAGCAACCAACACTCACCTCCAGCCCAAGATTCTTGAATATAACCGGATATAATCACGTGCACAAATGCCTTCGGTCTTAGCCGGATAAAATGTCTCGCACGAATGCCTTGGTCTTAGCCGGATGTAGCCACTAGCGCAATTGCCTTGGTCTTAACCGGATATAATTTCCAGCATAATTGTCTTGGATTTAGCCGGATATCATTCAATTTC
The DNA here is from genome assembly GCF_025698485.1 of Gossypium arboreum. Lineage (NCBI taxonomy): Eukaryota > Viridiplantae > Streptophyta > Magnoliopsida > Malvales > Malvaceae > Gossypium > Gossypium arboreum. The sequence goes on along the minus strand of NC_069071.1, from coordinate 56,222,166 downwards.
CCATGAACACATACATCAATTATCATTGGACATACATAATTCATTTTCGTTACTAAGGCTCAAACGCAATTATAGTCACAAGCATATTCGCCTTCGGGACTTAGCCCGGTAGAATTCAAATACTCATGCATACACAATCAATAATCAATACACATCCATACTTTATTTCACACAATTCAAGTACGGTCACTTCTTGAGGACTTACCTCGGATGTTGTCGAACGGCTTTTTCGGCTATTCGATCACCTTTTCCTTCCCTTGTCCAATTGTGGTCTTCTAAGCTCTTGAGCTAATTCAAACAAATTCAATTTATTAAAACCTCATTGTGCTAGCTTTTGGCGAATATGACAAGGAGTTTAAATGGTCATATGGCCACCCTTTAGCTTGAATACACAATGGTCATGCACATTTTATACTACATCAAGCAATTCAATACAATTTATTCGAGCATCAAGGAAATGCTAAGGCCTTCAATAGGCTACCCAAGGCGAATATTCATGTACATGTTGAGGTCAATTTTGCACTTAATACCTCACAAAAACAGCATGCAATTTACTAATTAATGCTTTGCACATTGTGGCCCAAAACTTATAATATAGCATCAAGCACCTACATGTGTGCTAGGCGAATTGTGCTTGCAATTTCACAAGCATTCTTCCACATCTTCTTCTTTAAACCAATATATTCATCACTTAGTTCATAACCAAAACATAATGTGCAATCATATATATGCATATATGAGCATGGCAATTTCAAGGTGTCCATAGCCATCCAAAACACAAATTTTAACTAACATGCAAGAAGCATGAATCATGCTCAAGAATGCATCATGGCGAATATGACAATCATGCTTCTTTTCAACTTCAATCATGATAAAACAAAAAGAAAGCTCAAAATCTTACTCATGAGTAGACAATCCATCTTTGCATGCATCATCATCAAGTTTCACACTTAGCATGCAATGGCTTTATCACCATAACAACTTTGGCCAAATGCCATTTCCATGGCATAACAAAGATTTGAGCCATGGCTAACATGCACATCAAATTAGCAACCAAAACATGCATGAAACTCCCAACACAACCTCATACATACCTTACTCTTGATGCAAATTTAGCCAAATCACCTTCTAGATCTCTTCTAAACAAAGGAAATGAAGCAAAAATCCTTCTTCCTCTTAGTATTTTTGGCCAAAAAGGAGAGAACAAGGATGAACAATTTTTTTGTTTTCTCTTCTTGGTTGCACGGCAATGGGGGAATGCTACTCTCTCACACACATTTTTTTTTTCATTCTTTTCTTACCCATGCTTATTTGTTTATTATTTCTCCCTAATGCCCAACAAAACATGTTTCATGACATGTTTAGCCCATATCTCTTTGTCATGGCCGGCCATCACTTGTAAAAAGGGGAATTTGACATGCAAGTCCATTATTTTGCATGCATGCTTTAATTAGTCATCACACATTTCCCTATCGTACTTTCAAAGTTCACTACTAAGTCCTTTCTAGTGGAATTCACCTTTATAACACTAAATCAATCATCATAAAATGTCATACATGAGCACACACATATTATAGGCATCAAAATAAATTTTTAATTATTTTTATGCCTCGGTTTTGTGGTCCCGAAACCACATTCCGACTAGGGTCAATTTTGGGCTGTCACAACTCTCCCCCACTTAAGAAATTTTCGTCCCCGAAAATCTTACCGGTAAATAGGTTTGGATATCGCTCTTTCATAGAGTTCTCGGTCTCCCAAGTAGCTTCTTCTATCCCGTGCTTGAGCCATAACACTTTCACTAGTGGAACCCGCTTGTTTCGCAACTCTTTCACTTCCGTGATAGGATACGAATCGGTTCTTCCTCATAACTCATATTGGCTTGAATTTCAATTTCTGATGGACTAATCACGTGCGATGGATCGGATCTATAGCGTCGAAGCATCGAAACATGAAAGACATCGTGAACTTTTTTGAGTTCAGGAGGCAAAATCAAGCGATATGCCACCGGACCGACTCGCCTCGATATCTCATATGGTCCAATGAACCTCGGCTCAACTTGCCCTTACTAGAACTCGAGTATCTTTTTCCAAGGCGATACCTTGAGAAACACTTTATCACCCACCGATACTCGACATCCTTACGCTTCAGATCCGCGTACGACTTCTGACGATCGGAGGCTATCTTCAGACTTTCACGGATTACTTTCACTTTCGCTCAGCATCCCTAATCAAATCCACCCGTAAATCTTGCTTTCACCGAGCTCATCCAAAACAATGGCGCACGGCATTTACGATCGCATAAGGCCTCGTAGGGTGCCATCTTAATACTTGATTGAAAGTCGTTGTTGTAAGCGAATTCAATTAACGGCAAATACCGCTCCCATGAACCACTAAACTCGAGGACGCAACATCTTAACATATCCTCAAGTATCTGAATTATCCGCTCGGATTGACCATCGGTTTGGGGGTGAAAGGCTACTGAAATGCAACTTGGTACCCAAAGCTTCTTGCAACTTTTTCCAAAATCGCGAGGTAAATCTCGGATCTCTATCCCACACGATAGAAATAGGCACCCGTGTAATTTCACAATCTGAGAAACGTACAATTCCGCTAATTTGTCCATTGAAAAATCCGACGACGGGGACAAAGTGGGCCGACTTAGTCAATCGATCTACCACGACCCAAACCGCATCCTTCTTACTCACGACAATGGCGGTCCGGATACAAAGTCCATTGTGACTCGATCCCATTTCCACTCGGGTATCGTGATTGGTGAAGTAATCTCAAGGCACCGATGTTCCGCTTTCACTTGTTGACATATTAAACATCTCAAACAAAGTCGAGATGTCTCGCTTCATACCATGCCACCAAAACCGACGTTTCAAATCATTGTACATCTTCGTACTCCCGGGTGGATTGCCATTCGGCTACAATGGGCTTCATTCTGAATTATCGAAATGAGTTCAATTCTTTGGGACACACAGACGACTTTTGAACCTCAAACAATCGTCATCGTCGATTTGAAACTCCGAGTCCTTGTTCGAACACACGCAGCCCGCTTTTGCAACCAACTCGTCATCGACTTTTCGAGCTTCTCGAATTTGGTGTGTCAATAATGGTTTGGCTTTCAATTCAGCCACTAACACCTTCGTCGGATCGGATAGACAAGTGCACATTCATCGTCGTAATGTGAATAACGATTTACGACTCAAGGCATCCGCAACCACATTCGCCTTTCCGGTGATAGTCAATGATCAGCTCATAATCCTTTAACAACTCGAGCCAACGTCTTTGTCGCAGATTTAAGTCTCTTTGGGTCATCAAATACTTGAGACTTTTGTGATCCGAGTATACATGGCACCTTTCACCAAATAAGTAATGTCGCCAAATCTTTAAGGCGAATACGATGGCGGCCAATTCGAGATCATGAGTCGGATAATTTTTCTCATGTGGCTTTAATTGCCTCGACGATAGGCCACAACTCGACCTTCTTGCATTAATACGCAACCTAACCCAAGTAGAGAGGCGTCGCTATAGATGACAAACTCTTTCTTGGGACTCGGGTTGCACTAGAATTGGGGCTTCAGTCAAATAAGTTTTCAGTTGATAGAAACTTTTTGGCATTTCTCCGTCCATTCGAACTTAACGTCCTTTTGGAGTAACCGTCATCGGCGTGGCTATCGTTGAGAAGCCTTTACAAATCGTCGGTAATAACCAAGCCCCAAAAAGCTTGAACCTCAAGAATATTTCTGAGGCTTCCAATTTAGTATGGCTGAAATTTTATTCGGTCGACTCGAATACCGATGCAGATACCACATTACCCAAGAAGCTAACCTCTCTTAACCGTAACTCACACTTCTTGAACTTAGCATATAATTGCTTGTCCCGTAAAATTTGCAGACTAACCGCGGTGTTCAAAGATGTTCGGTCTCATTTCTTGAATAGACCAAGATGTCATCAATGAACACGACTACGAATCGATCCAAATATGGTCTAAAGATCCGATTCATTAAATCCATAAATACCGTAGGGCATTAGTGAGCCCAAACGGCATCACTAGGAACTCATAGTGACCATATCTCGCTCAAGGCGGTCTTGGGCACGCCCTCAATCTCGGATTCGCAATTGATAGTAGCCCGATCTCAAATCTATTTTCGAGAACACCGAGGCTCCTTTGCTTGATCGAACAAGTCATCAATACGTGGCAACGGATATTTGTTCTTTATCGTCGCTTTATTAAGTCGACGATAGTTGATGCACAATCGCATGGTTCCATCCTTCTTCTTCACGAACAACACGGCGCACCCCAAGGCGAAAAACTCAAGCGAGCAAAACCTCTATCCACCAATTCTTGCAACCGAGCTTTCAACTCCTTTAATTCCGTTGGTGCCATACGACACGGAGCTATCGAAATTGAGTGGTACCAGTACCAATTCGATGCCAAATTCTATTTCCGAACAGTGGTAAACCCGGCAATTCTTCGGGAAAACATCCGGTATTCACAAACCACGAGCACGATTCGGGTTTCTTCTCGATTCCTTGTCATCGAGTACGTGACGCAAGGTACGCCGCACCCTTTTCTTACATATTTCGGGCCAACATCACGATATTACGGTGGCAACCCCTTTAAGTCCGTGGACTCAACCCGAATTATTTCATTATTCGCGCACCTCAAATCGATAGTCTTGCTCTTGCAATTTACAACCGCATCGTGCATGGTCAACCAATCCAAACCAAGAATAACATCGAACTCATCGAACGGCAAAAGCATTAAGTCCGCCGGAAAACAAGAACCTCGGAACACTAGGGGACTTTTCTTGCACACTTTGTTAACAAGCACGTAATGACCCAAGGGTTTGACACCGAATTACAAACTCAAGAGACTCAATAGGCAAAGTCTTCTTTGGATGCTAAGGTTTCACATATATATGAATGAGTAGAACCGTGGTCAATCAAAGCAATCACATTTGTATTGAAAAGAGTGAAAGTACCGGTAATAACATCCGGAGAGGCAGATCCTCGCGTGCGGCGTATGGCATAAGTCCTAGCAGAGCACGAGCCTCGGATCGATGGTAGCATCTCTAGATCCTCTCGACCACCATCGACATTGCCCATATTTCTAGGTGGCCTACCTCGGCGATGGTAGCACCCGGGTTTGCACTCGACTTACATTCTGTTCATGCATCCTCGGGCAATCCTTCATAAAGTGGTCGGCCGATCCACACTTATAGCGGAGCGATCACGAAACCAACAGCTCCCGAATGCCATTTGCCACAATGTGGACACTCCGCCTCTCTCGCGATCATTTCCACCATCGGGCGATCGAAGTGACTCGTGTGGTCACAGGGGTCGATCGCGTCCTCGTCTAGAAAAGCCCAAACGCTCTAGACCGGCTCGCATCATCTCGAAATCTCTTCGATGCTTGTTGAAGAGACTTTCCGAGGACCTCTTCGAATTCTCCAATCCCCACATCAGCTTTTTGTTTCTCTTTTCTAAGCTCTTGACTTTACAAGCTCGCTCAACAAGTACTACGAACTCTCGTATCTCGAGAATGCCAACAAACATCCTTATATCATCATTCAGCCCATCCTCAAGCGTTTACATAATAGCTTGGACGAAATGCATTCTCGCAGCATCTGGCTAAGCCTCACAAACTTTCGTTCAGTAGTCGATAACGGACATAGAACCTTGCTTAAGATCAAGAAATTCTCCGCTTTTGGTCGATGAATCTCGATCGATATACTTTTTTTGAACTCGGTTTGAAAGAATTCCCAAGTCACTTGCTCTCTAGGCACGCACGTAAGTCGAGTACTCCACCAATAGTAGACGGACTCGCGTAGCAAGGAGATGGTACACTTTAAGCACTCATCGGGTGTACAGGATAGCTCATCAAGCACCCGGATAGTGTTATCTAACCAAAATTCAGCGCTTCGGCATCATCATCATCCGTAGCCTTAAATTCAGTGGCCCCATGTTTTTGAATCCTATCGACTGGGGCTTACTTGACCTTATTTGGTCATCAACGGAGGTATTGTAGGTGCGGGGTTGCATTTGTCGGGAATGGAGGTTGTGGAACAGTAGTGTTGGTTCGAATGTATTGATTAAACCATTCGTTCATCACACTATAAAAGGCTTGCCTAGCCTCGTCATTAGGATTGCTGGCCATAGGTTGAGAGTCATGGCGCTGTCCCTTGCACGGGCAGGCGCCACACTCTCCACATCATCAGCTATCGCTTCGGTTGGGATCGGGATCCATTGCTACAACAAACACAAAGTCGAATTGTCGAATCATCACACTATCGATTCATCATTTAATGGCATGTATAGCTAGACCCCAAACACATCACGGTAGTCCTAGAATCGACTAAACCGTGGCTCGATACCAATAAAATTGTAACACCCCAAACCCGAGACCATCGCCGTGTCGGACCCGAGGGGTTAACAAGCCAAGTTCACATGTTTTGCCCACCAATTTGACATTTCCAGTCAGGCTGGAAAACTGCGTCACTGTCGCCTTAAAAATCATATCTCGAGTTTCAAAACTCGGAAACTGGTTTCGTAAATTTTCCTGAATTTAGACTCATATATCCATCCATGGTTTTATTTCTAGGATTTTGGTCGGGCCAATTGGTACAGTTTATTAGTTAAAGTTACCCATGTTACAGGGATCGACTGCTCTGACCTTCGCGCGGTATAACTTGAATATCTCTCTGTACAGGGCTTTAATGCTGGTGTCGTTTGTTTCTAATGAAACTAGACTCAAAATGGAATCTGTACATATAAGGTATGTCTCCTAATTGTTTTAGATAATTTATAGTGAATTTTAAAGTTGCGACAGGGAACCCAGAAACCATTCTGGCCCTGTCTCACAATAGCTTTAATATCTCTTAACCTGTAACTCCTATGACCATTTCGTTTCTTCCATATGAAAATAGACTCATCAAGGTTCATTTACATAGCTTATTCACTATTTAATTCCATTCCTATGGATTTTGGTGATTTTCACATTCACGCCACTGCAGCTGGCAGCATCTGTTTTAAGGTAGGACTTACCTATTTGGTAGTCTCCATGATTCAACTAGTCTTGCCATACATAGGCTCATATATGATCATTTTAACCATGCCAATGGCTGATCATATGGCCAACATTCCCATTTCCAAGCCATAGCCACATCATGACACCAAATATATACATACAACCCACAATTAGTCTAAGTTCATGCTTCCCTTTTCGAGCCATTTTCGCATGGCCGTACATACTTACATTACAACATATTTAACAAACAAGGGGTAGTCCTATACATGCCATCTCAAGTTCAACCAAAAATTTATACCAAAATGGAGGCTTGATAGTGTGGATGACTTCGACTTCAACGATCCCAAATCCGATTGCCTCGAGCGAAATCTAGAAAACTGAGAGCCAAAGCAACGGGGTAAGCATTTTTATGCTTAGTAAGTCTCAAGGAATATAATCAACTCTAATTACAGCAATACATTCACATAGCCAAATGCATCATTTCATTTGTACACATTCCTACTTCACACTTCATCATTATATAATTTCACAAGGTATCAATCAATTCAATAACTGAAATTCATTAGTCGATTGAGCGAATGTTGCTCAAACATGTCGACTTTCCAATACACATATAACGTACCTTATCCTTTGGGCTTTTCGAGTGTGCTAATTGAATTCATTACAGCAACCAACACTCACCTCCAGCCCAAGATTCTTCGGAATATAACCGGATATAATCACGTGCACAAATGCCTTCGGTCTTAGCCCGGATAAAATGTCTCGCACGAATGCCTTGGTCTTAGCCGGATGTAGCCACTAAGCGCAATTGCCTTGGTCTTAACCGGATATAATTTCCAGCATAATTGTCTTCGGATTTAGCCGGATATCATTCAATTTCCATGAACACATACATCAATTATCATTGGACATACATAATTCATTTTCGTTACTAAGGCTCAAACGCAATTATAGTCACAAGCATATTCGCCGGGACTTAGCCGGGTAGAATTCAAATACTCATGCATACACAATCAATAATCAATACACATCCATACTTTATTTCACACAATTCAAGTACGGTCACTTCTTGAGGACTTACCTCGGATGTTGTCGAACGGCTTTTTCGACTATTCGATCACCTTTTCCTTCCCTTGTCCAATTGTGGTCTTCTAAGCTCTTGAGCTAATTCAAACAAATTCAATTTATTAAAACCTCATTGTGCTAGCTTTTGGCGAATATGACAAGGAGTTTAAATGGTCATATGGCCACCCTTTAGCTTGAATACACAATGGTCATGCACATTTTATACTACATCAAGCAATTCAATACAATTTATTCGAGCATCAAGGAAATGCTAAAGCCTTCAATAGGCTACCCAAGGCCGAATATTCATGTACATGTTGAGGTCAATTTTGCACTTAATACCTCACAAAAACAGCATGCAATTTACTAATTAATGCTTTGCACATTGTGGCCCAAAACTTATAATATAGCATCAAGCACCTACATGTGTGCTAGGTTAATTGTGCTTGCAATTTCACAAGCATTCTTCCACATCTTCTTCTTTAAACCAATATATTCATCACTTAGTTCATAACCAAAACATAATGTGCAATCATATATATGCATATATGAGCATGGCCAATTTCAAGGTGTCCATAGCCATCCAAAACACAAATTTTAACTAACATGCAAGAAGCATGAATCATGCTCAAGAATGCATCATGGCGAATATGACAATCATGCTTCTTTTCAACTTCAATCATGATAAAACAAAAAGAAAGCTCAAAATCTTACTCATGAGTAGACAATCCATCATTGCATGCATCATCATCAAGTTTCACACTTAGCATGCAATGGCTTTATCACCATAACAACTTTGGCCAAATGCCATTTCCATGGCATAACAAAGATTTGAGCCATGGCTAACATGCACATCAAATTAGCAACCAAAACATGCATGAAACTCCCAACACAACCTCATACATACCTTACTCTTGATGCAAATTTAGCCAAATCACCTTCTAGATCTCTTCTAAACAAAGGAAATGAAGCAAAATCCTTCTTCCTCTTAGTATTTTTGGCCAAAAGGAGAGAACAAGGATGAACAATTTTTTGTTTTCTCTTCTTGGTTGTTGCAGCAATGGGGGAATGCTACTCTCACACACATTTTTTTTTCATTCTTTTCTTACCCATGCTTATTTGTTTATTATTTCTCCCTAATGCCCAACAAAACATGTTTCATGACATGTTTAGCCCATATCTCTTTGTCATGGCCGGCCATCACTTGTAAAAAGGGGAATTTGACATGCAAGTCCATTATTTTGCATGCATGCTTTAATTAGTCATCACACATTTCCCTATCGTACTTTCAAAGTTCACTACTAAGTCCTTTCTAGTGGAATTCACCTTTATAACACTAAATCAATCATCATACAATGTCATACATGAGCACACACATATTATAGGCATCAAAATAAATTTTTAATTATTTTTATGCCTCGGTTTTGTGGTCCTGAAACCACATTCCGACTAGGGTCAATTTTGGGCTGTCACAACTCAGGAAATGCGTAGCTAAAAGTGCGATTAACGAGATCCTATACAACTGCCACTTATCTCTAAGTAAGGGACACTTTGATGGTTCCTGCACTACGGAAAATATCTTACAAGCTAGATTTTTCTTACTTAAGGTGCTTAAGGATGCATACACATACGCGAAAAATTGTGATTGATGCCAAAGGACTGGAAACATATCAAGAAGGAATGTGATGCCCTTGAAAAACATCCTAGAGGTAGAATTATTTGATATTTGGAGCATTAGTTTTTCAGGACCGTTTCCTTCTTTTGTAGCAAGTACATCCTAGTGGGTTGAAACCGTGGCATACTTAACAAACGATGCTAAGGTAGTCATGCGATTCCTACATAAGCATGTGTTTATACAATTTGGGACTCTAAGAACTATAATTAGCGATAAAGGATCTCACTTTGTAAACAAATGGCTTAAGTGGTTGCTTTACAATTATGATGTGTGACACAAAATTGCCATTACCTATCATCCATAGTCAAATGGGCAAGTTGAAAGGGGGAACTGTGAGATCAAAGGAATCCTTGAGAAAGTAATTTGACCTAACAGAAAAGATTGGTCCCGAAGGATCAATGATGCTCTATAGGCCTATCGAACAACTTTTAAGACACCATTAAGAATGATTCCTTATCGGTTAGTCTTTGGGAAGGCATGTGATTTGCCGCTTGAGTTGGAAAATAAAGCTCATCGGGCTTTGAAACAATTAAATATGGATCTAAGCAAGCTTGTGAGAGAAGAACGTTACAGCCTGTTGAGCTTGAGGAGTTGAGGTTATTTTCACACAAGAATGCCAAGATGTATGAAGAGAAGACTAAGAGATGGCATGAAAAACGTACATAACCTCGATAATTCAGAAAAGGTCAAAGAATATTATTGTTCAACTCAAGGCTCAAGTTATTCTCATGGGAAGCTCAAATCCCGATGTACTGGACCTTACACCATTCACAAAGTCTATCCATATAGATTGGTGGAGCTACACAAAAATAAGGGAGGTACATTTATAGTTAATGGCCAACATCTCAAACACTAATGGGATAGTGAAGTTGAGCCAGTTGAAACCTCATTCAGTTTAATAGACTATTGATTTTTCATATTTTTATTTTTTTAAATAAATGACATACTTAGAAATTATTTTTCTTGAATTAGTATAATAAATTAATTCTATCTAAGGAGATTGGAACTTAAGCAGGACCATTTGTGACCCTTCTAATCTTTCCTAGGATACTAATTTAATTTAATTTAATTTAGAGAAAATTTTTTCTAAGTAATCCAAAAGAATTTTTATTTTTTATTTTTATTTGCAAATTTTAATTTAATTGTTTTTGTTTAATAAGAGGTTAAATTGACCCAAGTACTAATCAGTTTATTTTTCTAGTTCAATTTAATTTTTCAAGAAATAATTACAATTTGGGCTTGAAGCCTAGAACAATGAAGAAGAGGAAATTACCCACACAAGTGCAGTCCATAAACCCCCCAAACCCTAATTTTTGCCACCACTTTTATTCCCTCCATATCTTTCCACCCAAGTCACTGCCTTTAGCTAAATTACCCTGATTTACTACTATATAAACCCCTCTCTACCACTATATTTTTCACACCATTCAAGAAATTAGCTTCAACCCTAGCCACCTATTTCCTTTCTCTTTGCCGTCGGCCTCAATTTTCGAAAGTTCTCCCAAATTTCCTCACATAGTCGAAAAACCTTACTATTGCCACCGCAAACCTTTCACTGCCGTAAGCTTGTTATTAGAGCAATCCCACCGCCACAACAACCACCGTGACATCGCTGCTACAATCCTCTTGCCAACTCAACTTAATCGCTGCCACAACCTTCACCTCAAAAAGAAAAAAGTCTTTTTTTCTTTTGGGAAATGTGTAAAGCCCCAATTTTTAGGCCTAGAAGTATTAGGTCTTGAGCATGGGAATAGTTAGGAGGCTGCACATAAATGTTTAGTTGTGCAAGCAAGTGACACAGCTGTGTATTTACTTCAATGGTTAAGTGTTCTGGGAAGTGTCTGAGAAGTCTTGGGTTCAAGCCTTGGCTTGTGCAAAAAGTTTTGTTTTATATGGATAAACTCTTGTCTCTAGTCAGTAGGTTTTTAAATAAATGTGGGTATAGCATGACAGAAAGGGCCTGCTAGTCTAAGGGATAAGTGGCGTGTTACTATTATTGGGGTCCTGAGTTTGAGTCTTGCTATGCGCAAGGTGAGTTATATTTTGCTGCCAGTGCTGTGGGAGTGTTCTAGCTTGGCCGAAACTCTAAAAAGTTGGGGGAAATTCAAATTAGATGGTGGAGAGATTGGAGGAGAATTTAAGGAGTGGATCAAGGGATTTAGTGGTCAGTTTGAGTGATCTTAGGAGCAAATCGTGGGGATTTGAAGTTGTAGAAGAGTTGGTGCCAAAATGGGATTCTCCTCAACCATTCGGCTTGTTTTTGGTGTCCTTGACTATTCAGTGATGCTTTTCCCCATCTTGCCAAATTCCATTGTTTCCATTTGTCGAATCTTGTTGCTACTTTCCCCAATTTCTTCCCTTCTTCTCCTTTTTTCTTTCCTCAACGCCTCTATTTTCTACCGATTGTGATACTGGTTTGGGTTCCTGTCCCTGCTGATTCGTTCTCTTTGCTAATCTGATCATCTTAGTCTCTCTTCTCCCCTCTTTAACCTTTGTTGAATTCGTGTTCTTCCCCTCTCCCAGTCGGTTCCCAACATTTACCTTCTCCTTTTGTTCATTGGCCGAATACCCCTTTCTCTTCCCTCTCTACTATTTTGACTTTTGTTAAGTTTCCTCTCTTGCATTGTTAAAGCCGAATACTTTCTTCTCTTGTAGCTGAATCTCTTCCTCTCTTTCATTGCTGAACCTCTTTCTCTCTTTCTTATTGTTGTGTCCCTCTCGGTTTTTGGAACTTGTCAGGGAGTGAAGGATTATTCATTGATATTGGAATGATCGAAATCCCTGTCTCATCACTCAATCGAAGGTAACTCTATCCTTAGTCATTACGTGAATCACTCGAGTACTTTGGCTTGCATTCTTGGGTATAGGCCGATTGCTACATTCCCTATTTCCTTTAGGTTCTGTGTTTTCTGTAAGTTAGAATGTGTTGATTCAAGATATGGGTATGAGCAATCATGATTAATAGAATTCGCATGTAATGCAGATATTCGTCAGGGAGCTTGTAATCAATCTTCATCAACAATTTAAGTAGGCTAAGCCGCATTCGTTCAATCAAGGCAAGTAATAATTATTATTTTAGGTTAAGTGTAAAAAGGGGTTGTTTAACCCTACTGATTAAAGGACTGACGGTGTCTTGGTTGAATATAGGTTTAGTGATCGTGGGCTATTGCACATCTTCACAAAGAAGGTGTGTAATCTCCACTCCAATTATGGAAACTAGCAAAAGCCGGAGTAAGTGAATAATGACGCTACACTAGCATATGCTCGCTCGTGTGATAGTCCGTGTGATTAAACATGGGTGTTTGATCGTGGAGGCCATCATGAGTGATTTCATGGCTAAGGTCGTATTGGGCCATATTGGGTCGAAATGGGCTGTGTGGGCCCCACGAGCATGTGGGCCACACACTGGAAAACCACACGGATGTATGGAAATTATTGGGCCAGGTTGTATATTACGCACGGCCAAGGCCATTATGGCCCGTGTGGGACCATAGGGGCCGTAATACGAGCCGTGGGCCCATTCTCACTATTGGACTGTTTAGGTTGCACGGATCGCCCGAGACGAATGTGGACCTACTGTTGGGTCGATAAGTTTATCGAGACCCCTAATTGATAAAACGACTGTTATGCCCCTATGTGGTAAATGACTGTTTTGCCCCTATGTGATGTATGATTGTATTTAAGCATGCCATTTAGACGTATTGAGTACATGCATGATATTATGGCATGACATGACATGATGCATGATGTGTTGCATGGGGATGGTTTTATTATGATGGAGGAAGTGTACTATACTGGCAGCTCTACTGCAAATACTATTTAGTGTCGCAACCGGTACTACTTGGAGCGTAGGGATAATGGGTTGATTATATCCTTACATGAAGTGCAGGGTTGGACAGACATAGAATGTAGAGGCTGGCTAGTAGGATCTCTTGATTGCATATTTGTATTGTTATTGTCACTGAGATGGGCTATAGCCCAAACTGATACTGATATTGCATTGGGCTAAGGCCCTAACTAAAACTAAGCCTTTACTGTAATGGGCCAAGGCCCAAACACATGACTATTTCTATATTGAGATGGGCTAAAGCCCAAACTAATATTGCCACTGTTATTCAAAAGGGCTTAGGCCCAGACTGTGCTTGTTTCCTAATTGTTTGCTTATATGGGATTACACACTTAGTTTTCATAACTCACCCATTTGTTTATCTATACAGGTAATCCCCAGGCTTAGGCAGGTCGGTGCTTTGAGGGACTCAGAGATGGCCATACAACCGCACGAACTTTCTCATTGGGTTTTTAAATTATGAGTAGTTATTTTTAATGTAATAAGGCCTTTTTAAAATTTTTAAGCTTTAATTTGGGGTTTTATTTATGTGGATTTATATCTGTTACTAGTAGGAAGCGGGTTTTCAAAAAGATAATTGTTTTTAAAACACCACGTTTATGCAACATGTTTTAAAAGCTTCCGTAAGAAATAATGTTTTAAAATTACTAACAATTAAATATGATTAACTTTTTCCAAACAACTTAAGTTTTGAATAGGAACGAGACATTCTGAAATCTTCGTTAAGATCACAAAGAGGTTTAATATATAGAACAGGTTTTTCAACGATATTATACTTTGCGAAAAACACTTCAATGTGACATCGCTGGATTCGTCCATAACATTCGAGTCGGGTTTGGGGTGTTACAAAATGTCACCATGTCTCGCAAAAGAACTAGATCTTCCAAAACTACTACTGAATATCCAATTGTGATTGAATATGAGGAAGTGAGGGAAAGATTTGATTCCATTTTCAAAAATTAAGCCATGATGCCAGAAAAAGGTTTCAATTTGGAGAGAAATCAACCCAGGAAGTGCTAGAAAAAAGGCATGACCTTGAAAGGTTAGTGGAGAATGTTGAACTGTTGAACCAGGTTGAGCTAGATGGACCGAATGAACCAGAATCTGATGAGTCGTAAACCAAATCTAAACCTAAAGTTGATTTAGTGAATGACATAGAAGAAGCAGAAACTGAAGAGGAACCAAACATCCCTGAACCAATGGAGTCAAGTGTTAATTCTAAGTTGGCCATTCCAATTCCCAATTCTTCAAACACTATGAAAAAAATCATATTTCTCAACTATGATAAATATGTGAAATTTCATGCATAACCAACAACAAGTTTACTGGAGATATGAAAAAGTTAAAGATGATACCATATAGAATACTTTTAGAATATCTCTAACTGTTTTATTCCTGAATTTCCAGATCATATCCTCGAGACAAGGCAAGAAGAGATTGTGGGATCAAGTGCAACCAAGAAAGGAAAGAATAAAAACATAGACAAGGACACGGATTAAAAGGGGGGAATTTTTTTTCTTAGTATTTATTTATTTATTGGCATTTATATTTCTTTTAGTTAGTATTTTTCTTTCGTACAATAAGTAGGAAATTGCTAACATAAATAAATTAAGTTCAATGCTTCTTCTTTAATAAAAAGTGAAGTAGTATGGTAATATGAATGGACATGTTTAGGATTGAATTGTTAAGACTTGGTACTTCAGCAGTCTTCAAGACCCACCTATCTTTGCTTATTATCCTACCTAGTGTTCAGTTCTCATTCATCACTTTGTTTAAAAAATGAAGACGTTGCTTCTTTTTAAGGAGTGGGTAGGGCAATATTTGCATGAATTTTAAATTTTTCTTAAGTATGATTCAATGTTTACACATAAGTATGTTAAAATAAAATGATGTTTAGAGAAAATTTTTGTTCGTAAGTTAGCTCAAATGCAAGTATGATTTCATATTTTATCTGAGGTTTTTTTTTTATGTTATCTTAAGTTATGGAATGCTTGTATGTTCTTAGGTCTTATGTTGTCTTTTGCCATGAAAAACTAATTTTCTTAAA
This sequence comes from Gossypium arboreum, assembly GCF_025698485.1. Lineage (NCBI taxonomy): Eukaryota > Viridiplantae > Streptophyta > Magnoliopsida > Malvales > Malvaceae > Gossypium > Gossypium arboreum. Next base: position 56,206,497 of record NC_069071.1, on the reverse strand, counting down.
AATAGACATGCATGAAGGTTGAAGTCCTTAGAATTGACTTATAACTTTCTTGAGGCGAAATCCTAGGAGGCATAAGAATTTAAACATGATATAGGCACATTTTCTTTGGATCGTTTGAGCCTTTCAAGCCTACCATATGAATTTAACCTTTGAAACCTTAGTTTGAGCCTTTAAGCCTATTGTATTACTATTCACCTACATCATAAGCCATATTGCCATCTTTTTAAGTTTCATCCTATTTTTGCACCAATCATAATTATACTTGTCTTGGTGATCAAAGTTTAAGGAAAAATTAAAGAAGATGTATATGTTCTCTGTATGTTAAAAAAAATAGAAAAAAAATCTTTATGTAAACGTTAAGTAAAAAGAGTAAAATAAATACTTAAAAATATTTAGAATTATTGTTGGGCATAAGCTTCAAATTAAGTTTGGGGTGGTAAAACTCGTTAGCAGAAAGGTTGTACCTCAAAAAGATCCAAGGCAAAGTTAAGGTTAAGATTACTGAATCTAAAAATTCACTTCTCTTTATCCCTACCTTGAGCCTAGCCCCATTATAACCCTATAAATGACCTATTGATTTTGATAATTATGTCGACTACATTAGTGGAGAGGAATTTATAAGTTCAACATATGAAGACCATTAATTAAACCTTGTGATTCTTTTTTTTAATTGATAAGGAAACTTTGATTGAATGGTGAATGTTATATGTGACCTTGAAAAGCATGCACTTTATGACTTCTATTAGGATTTTTCCACAGTTAGAATAAAATTTTGAAATAATGTTTGCATATGGGCGACGTATTTATAAAAAGGTTTTCTGAGCATGAATTTGTTTATGTATGATCATGTGCAAAAGTTTATTCTACTTGACGATTCTACTTAAACTTATTGCAAGATTACCCTCTCTAAATTTTTCCTTTGCTTTACTCGGGATGAACAATAGACTAAGTTTGGGGGTGTGTAAACTCAAAATTATATAGATATTTTATAGTTGTTTATGACAAATTTTTACTTCAAAATTATGTTAATCCCAAATAATTGATAGTTAATTTGGTGAATTTTTTTCATATTACGATAATGGGCATGATTTAATAAAGTATGCAATTTTATGCTTTTATGTATCAAATTTGTGCATAATTTAATTATTTCTTGTTACATATTAATCTCCTATATTTAATTGTGCAGTGGGACTATGGAGTTACTAAGTAGAGAAGCTTGTTTTTTTTTTTTGCATGGGCATAAGACATATTCTACCTTAGTTGGATAGCAAAGGCATGCAATTTGGGTCATGAGGAGGTCACATTGATCCAATTAAAGATGGCTTAAATGAAGGACAAGTCTGACAATTAATTGGGTCACAAAATCATCCAAGCAAGGGGGAAAGAAGCTTAATTCAGAAATGGCACATGAGTAGCCCAAAATTAACTTTTGGTATATTTATTCTAAGGTCCCTACACTTGTAAAACAATTAAAATTAAGCACACAAGTTTTACCCATGAAACTATCCAGCTCCTTGCTTGATTCATGCATGAAATCAAACATGAATCAAGCAACCAACAACCTCCCCTTTTCACAATTCATGGTCAGCCAAGAGTAAGAAAAACCTAAGGGAATTTCAAACTATTTTTAGTAAAACTATTAGCCATCCCTCAAGTATAAATAGACCTCCCATTCACTTTTAATATCATATCCCATCCTTCACATCTCATCCTTCATCATTCTCTCAATCCTTCATTCCTTCCCTTCTCACGCATAAACCCTTCATTTTCCCCTCCATTTAGTTAAAAATTCCTTGAGAAAATTCCCTCTTGGCTGGCCACTTTAAGGAGCGGCTTGCAAAGGAGCAATTACAAAGATCGAAAAAAGTCATCACGATCAATTTTTGGAAGACTGTCAAAATTACTTTAGAGTTTCTTCTTCCTTAATAATTATTGGTGTTCAATATGTTTGCAATTTGCTTTGATGTTTTTTTATTAACAATGATAGCTTAATTTGCATTTTGCTTTGATGTTTTTTATTAACGATGATAGTTTAATTTTGTTTAGCTAGAATGATTACATTAATTTGATGAAGTTCATTTGAGTTATGTTCAGCCTCAACCGATCATGCTTCCAATTAAAATCATGAATGTATTTCATTCATGTGATTAAATGATTAGAATTAGTTGAGCGATCCTAGTCAGATGGCGATTAATGGATGCAATAATTGAAAGGTGCATGCTTAATTTACATCCTATCCCGATTAAATTACAGGTTCGTAATTACTCGAGAGAACTCTACTACCTTGCATAACTTTTAGATTTGTGTGATTAAATTGTTTCAAACCAAATCTTTCCATGTTACCTCGTATAAAATCTAAAAAACCCTTAGTTAAATATGATCATGGTAGTAGGCATGTTTTTCTAAGTAAAAGATTTTGAAAGGACTAAATATTGGTTTCAAAAGTTTATGAAAGATCAAGTTGCCATGAAAGATTTTTCAGAACATTGTGAGCATGATGAGAATGAACTAAGACAAATGAAGTAATTATTCTATGCTATTCATGCTATCGTTGTTGAAATCTTGTGAATTCTACTGCTAAATCCATCTCATACATTTTAATTATTCATTTCATGTGCATTTAAGTTAACTTGCATCGAGATAATTATTTTACTTAACATCAACCAACCAAAATTATTGTGTTTTTCTTATCAAATTGTTAATATTAATTTTGAAAAAAATTGATTAACATATACAATCTTTATAGAGACGATAAATCTTATACTTACTTATTACTTGATAACGACTATGTACACTTGCACAAACCCCAATGTTACAGTTTTCCACACCATATTTTCCAATAGTAACTCCCTATGGAACTCTATTTAAGTTCGAATAATGTTCAAATGCTACACGATTATTAGTACGTGTGAATGTCTAAGGAAATAGGTTCCTGTACTAATCAAATGGAAATTCATGTTCTTAATAGTTGATCATGATCACCCCATGGTGGCTTGATTCAATAGGTGTGAGATTTATTGTTGCAATGGCTTACAAATGTTTGCAAGGTTTAATGTAAGATGCATGCATCATCTTAATGCATATCATAATGTTGCAAAATGTTTTCAAACATTTTCTTAAAACAAATATATCAATATATAAATGTTTTATTTTCAGTTCAAAAATGGCACCAATTCCCTTATTGAACATACTAAAAACAAATTGAACGGAAACAACTATGAAGAATGGAAAATGAAACAAATTATTTTCTTGAAATGTGAGAAACATAAAATAGTTTTTGGTCCTCTAACCACTCAAGCTAAGGTTAGAAAATGCTAGGTAGGGTCTGATGAGATAACTCATTGCTAAATGCTGGTAAGCGTGACCAACACTTCTAAAGTGATTCTAGATAAGTTAGAAGACATGTCAAACGTCAAACTGCCTTGGCTCGGTAGTCTGCTATAACTACGTTAAAGAATTCCCAACAAAAGCCTAATACTCCAGTCAAAGGCCATATGATTACTCTTATGGGCTACTTTGCTGAGACCGTAGATGTAACACCCCTTACCCAAGTCCGAAACCAGGATTGAGTAAGAGGCATTACTAAACTTAAACACATGCATTCCAACATTTACAAATCATAAAAAGATGATCAATTTTAAAACTTTTCAAACCTTGTCTAGAATTCCTTACTACGGGGTCTAGGAGGCCCAAAACAAGCTTTAAGGACGATTCAAAACTAGCCCGGGTCCTTTAAAGAACTATGGAAAATGACTCTTGAAACAGGGGCACACGCCCGTGTGGAAGGGGCAACACGCCCATGTGGCCTTCTTTGTATGGCCATGTTGAAGGTTCGTACAGTTCACACGACCTCAACACATCGAGACACGCTCGTGTCCCTAACCCGTGTGGAATTAATTTCTAATTCAAACCCACAAGGGTTTTCACACAACCTGGCGCACGCCTGTGTCCATAGTCCGTGTCCCTCACACGGCCATGACACGCTTGTGTCTTAACCCGTGTCTAAAAATCTTGACATTCTATTTCTGACGTCAACAACCATTTAGGGTCACACGGCCAAGGCACACGCCCAAGTGTTAGGTTATGCGGTGAATTTAATTCCACATTCAAGGTGCAAACTTCACACGACTGAGACACACGGTCATGTCTCTGCTCGTGTGTTTACTACCATGCATACTGACTTAAAATTTGAAGGTGCAGGGGACACACAGCCAGATAACACACCCATGGGGCCTACCGTGTGTCACACACGGGCAAGACATATGCTCATATGTCTATCTGTATGGACAAAACAAAACTATCTACCAAGCCTTTTTGCCACCCTTACTTGCACCAACCTACACAACAACAAATATCACCAATTCACACAACAATAGAAGACTAAATCAACCCTAACATGACAATCAAATACAAACCTCATAAGACTCTAACAACCAAACATGCACTTGGTAATTCATGCATTTTGTTCATCCAAGGAAGCATCATCATTTGTAATTATCAATAATGAATATTGACCATTAATGTAACATCCCGAAATAGGGCCTAAACGGAATAGTGGTTGCGAAACCACGAATCTAAGGTCAAAAATATTTATTTCGATTAAGTTTTATGGTTTATTCATTGATTGAATAATTGTGTGAAAATTTCGTGAAGAAATTTTATGTATAAGTGTCTAATTTGATAATTAGGACTAAATTGTAAAATTAGCAAAATGTATGATCCAGATAATAAAGGGGATTTAATTGAAATGGGTTCTTAAAGTTGAGGTCCTTATTTAGTAATTAGACCATTCTATTTAAGTTTGGACAAAAATGGGCAAGAATAGGACAAATTTGAAAGAAAAGCCTTTAAGGGCATTTTGGTCATTTAGTAATTAAAAGAATTAAAAAGGGAAAATAAAGCCAAAATTGGTCCATCTTCTTCATGGAGGCTGAATATAGCATGGGGGAAGTCATGGTTAGGGTTTCCAAGCTTTCCAAGCTCAATAGTAAGTCCGTTCTAGCCTCATTTTTAATGTTCTTTACGTTTTTGGAGTCCCGGTAACTTGATTTATCTTATTCTAGCAATAATTCATGCTAGGGTTCATATTTGGAAAAATACCCATAGGTTAAATGTGTTTATTTTGTTGTTTTATGGTAGAATATGAAGCTGGAAATTATATTAAACAACTTTTGCTAAGCGATTTTAAGTGAAACGAGTAAAACGACATAATCGGTAAAAATACCTAATGTTCGTAAGTACATGATAGAGTGGGAATTTGATGTTTCCATATAAGGGAATAATGTTCAGTGTGTCATAGCACATAAGAAAAATGGATAAATTTTAATTTCTGAGCCTAGGGGCAAAATCGTAATTCTGCAAAGGTTAGGGGCAAAATTGTAATTTTGCCAAAGTTTGAGTTAGGGAATGTTTTGAATAGTACATTAATTAAATAAGTGAAATATGATGTTTTAGATCCAGAAAAGTGAGATTTGGACCTAGAATGGGAGAAAAACTGAATATTGGGTAAGTTGGTAAAATGGTTGTTTTGGTATCAAGGTAAGTTCATATGTTTAATAAGCATTTAATTATGCATATTTGAATGATAAATTGATATTTTGGCCATAAATACTTTAGTATTGAGTTTCAGATATAATGATTAATGTTCGATAATAATTCGATATTGGAAAGAGAACTTATATAATTTATATGTAAGACCATATTTTGTATTATGGCTTTGTATGATAACAAGAAAGTATTGACTAGCATAGTTTGATGAGAACAATTTAAGTTGATGATATGATGAGATTGAGAATGTAAGTATGTAAGTTGAGTAGCATTTTATTATTATGCAATTATTGTTATTAATATTGTTATTATTGAGTTATGTGACTAACCTTGAGAATTTGAGCAAGTATGTTTCAGCTATGACTTGACAAGGCATTGATATCTCAAAGTCTATGGTTGTACCATGGCAATTAAGGAAGAATTGATGGAAATGTACATGTTCATAACATGGCATTTAAAGAGGAATTGACGGTTAAGGATACCATGTAAGACCATGTCAAGACATGGCATTGGTAAGGCAAGGATCCCGTGTAAGACCATGTCAAGACATGGCATCAGCATTGATTAAGGACTCCATGTAAGACCACATCAAGATGTGATTGGCACTAAGACAAGGATACCATGTAAGACCATGTTTGGAACATGGCATTTGGTAAGACAAGGATACCATGTAAGTCCATGTTTGGAACATGGCATTTGGTAAGATAAGGATATCATGTAAGACCATGCCAAGGCATGGCATTGATAAGTTCTATAAGGCAAGGAAATCATGTAAGACCATGTCAAGACATGGCATTGATGAGTTACTATAAGGCAAAGGTCCCATGTAAGAACATGACAAGGCATGGCATTGATAAGTTCTATAAGGCAAGGATACCACGTAAGACCATGTCAAGACATGGCATTGATGAGTTATTATAAGGCAAGGGTCCCATGTAAGACCATGCTAAGGCATGGCATTGGTGAGTTCATAAGGCAAGGATACCATGTAAGACCATGTCAAAACATGGCAATGGTAAGTTCAAAAAGGAAAAGGTTTTCAAGTAATCCAAAGAGTAAGTCAAAGAAACAACAAGGTGGGAACATGAAGAAAGAGTACAGGTATGCATTTAAGGCTTACTTAATATTGAGATTGTAAGTAATTGAGATTATCAAGTATTAAGTAAGTGATGAGTTTTCAGTTATGCTTGTAACACTTTATGACATGATTGGCAATATGCCTATATTATGAAAGAGTACTCATGTGTTAAGTGAGATGTTGCAGATATGTAAGCAAGCTATTAAGTAAGGTGCCTTTTGTATTCTGAGCCTTTGGTAAGGTTACCGATGAGTAAGATGGGAAAGTAAGAACTAAACATTATTTAAGCAAATCATGACAGCATAGTAGTAAGCTAAATTGATTGCTAATGCTTATTATTTTACATGTGAACTTACTAAGCTTTATAAGCTTACTTATTTAACTTTCCCATGTTTTAGAGTGTAACACCCGTCGCCCGTATCCCTCACCGGGACAGGGTTCGAGGTGTTACTCGACTTAAACTCAGTCAATCACACAAAAACCGTGCTGAAAAATTTCAATCAATTTAAAACTTTTCTTTTCACATGCAATCTATCCCATATATGAGCTTACAAGGTCCAAAACATTAAAACCCTATACATGCCATAGACTCGAAATACTAGGATTTACTTACACCGATAACGTGAGCTTAACAGTGTGATAATATCTCCGTGAACTCCAACCCGAAAGGTGTAATCAAGTCAACAATCTATAAAACAGAGAAATGTAATAACGGAGTAAGCTTTCATAAGCTTAGTAAGTCTTAAGCAATGCAAACAAATAAATGCAATTATACTTTGATTATTTAATTTCTTAAGAGGCCAAATTCTAGGGATATTGCCATCTAGCCAAATATACACAAGCACATAATGCATGTTCCGCATTCTTATCACACTTAATCTGTATTCATATAACATATTTAAATCAAATACCCTTACATACTTTCACACCCTGACCAGGTGTATCATGATCATAGGTATAGTTTTAACATTTATTCACATACGTAACACATTACTCACTTAAGATTCACTTCAAATCAAACTCACATCTGAGTACATACTGCGTACCTGGCCCACTTTACGTATTAAATGTATTCATTTGACAATTTAGCACGAGGTACCTTAGTCATAGGCTTTTCTCAAATCACCGGCATTTCGCCTACTAGGCTCGAGGCCCGATATCATTTCACCGACTTTATAGCCTGTTAGGCTCGAAAGCCCGAATAGTATCTTACCGACATTATAGTCTGCTAAGCTCAAAGGCCCGAATAATCAAATCAACAAGTTCCATATAACATATTCATATCAATTGAGTACTAACATCATTCGAATGTATATAATTATACATCTCAAACACTTTTCTTTCATCTCATTTTCACACTTAACATTTGATAGCTTATGCATAACATTTCACTCACATTCATTTCAAACTTATCATTCGATTATAAAAGCACATTGCATATTTACCAACATGTTATACTTGCCATTAGGCCATATAAGCATGATACAATACACTATCATTTCATCTTTAACATTCGCTAAACCCTTATCTTACAAGGAACACCGAATTCGATAACATATCATTTCACCCAGCATTACGCTCGCTAGGCACGAAGGCGAATACACATCACCGCACGAAGCTCGCTAGCACGAAGGCGAATACACATCACCGCACGAAGCTCGCTAGGCACGAAGGCGAATATACATCACCGCACGAAGCTCGCTAGGCACGAAGGTCGAATATACATCACCACGCACGAAGCCTACTAGGCGCGAAGGCCCGAATACACATCACCGGCATGAAGCCTGCTAGGCACGAAGGCCCGAATACACATCACCGGCATGAAGCCTGCTAGGCATGAAGGCGAATACACATCACCGCACGAAGCTCGCTAGGCACGAAGGCGAATATAATACCAAAGACTAGGCTCAGGGATTTATCCACGATATAATACCAAGACAAAGCTCGGGATTTAACCCGGATATTTTACCAGCACGAAGCCTGCGGGTGTTTAAGCCCGGATACACATCAAATATCATGCATATTTAATCATATATTAACACATCTCATTCAACATATCACATTTCCATTTCACCATTCAAACTTAACCCATAGTGACCATTCGACCATAAGTCATATGCATAAATTATTTATCGCGTAACTTAGTTCAAGTAGAACCAAAAGGTCATGATTCATCTAATATATACATATTGCTCACTGATTCGCACACAACCTTTCAAATTAGAAATTATAAGATGGTTCCGCACATAGCCCATCCTTATCGATAATTTACGATGGTTTTACCCTTACTCACATATATGTCATAGGCATTTTTACCTATGCTTCTCAATTCACATTCATGATTCAATTCCCATCGATTTAACATGCCTAAGTACATATCGTATACCTGAATAATTTACTTTATGGAACGAATCCACATATCGTATTAGCCCATAGTCTTATAGCACCACACTTTTAATGGTCTACCTCATCGAAGTTCACATTTAATCACTTTAGTGCCAAGCCATATTCGGCTACCACAAAGGACTAATAATAATAATTTTATACACATCATGGTTTCCTTTAAGTATTTAATAATCACAAATCGTGATATCTCCACCAGCACATATACGGCATAGTTTATTCATTGTAACACTCATTTAGTGCATCAAATTTCCAAATCCAATTCAACTTAAGCATAATAGCCATAATCGGCTTATAGCCTTAAATAATTACGTATTCGGCACATTAACTAAATAAAATTTACATTCCCTTTACCATATTAGTTTAACTCTTGGGCATATAAAAAGGAATCAAGCTTAAACACTTAAGAACTTACCTCGAATGTTGCCAAACGATTACAACGGCTATTCGATTACTTTCTCTTTTCTCTTATCCGAATTTGCCCCTCTATGCTCTTGAGATTAAAATTTAAAGATTTTAAACTAGTCATTATTCGACTATTCAAGCATCACTTTCAAAATATAATATATATATATATATATATTCAACTTTCACACCTACTGATCATAGTAAGCTTATAAGAAATCAATAAGCAACTCATTAACAAATTTTTGTCAATGTTTACCACATAATCATAAAAAGCTGTCTTCCTGAGCAATAGTCACTAAATCATTTATAACTGGAGCTATGAAACTCCAAATCAAGTTCCGTTAATTTTGTCTAAAAATATACCCATATATATTTTACCCATAAAATTTTCAAGATTTTTGGTTTGGCCAATCAATACCATATTTTTCTAAAATTTTCCCTTATTTCACTGCTTGACTAATCTGACCACTCTTCACTACGAATCAAATTTCTCATTGTACAGAATTCAAAATATGTTCTCGTTTATTTCATTTGAAACTGGACGCATTAAGGAGTCTAAGCATATAAACTTCATCTTATAACCATTTTTTTAAAATTTATAATGATTTTATAAAAACAGAACAGAGGATCTAGAAGTCATTCTGACCCTGTTCCACATCACTTCAAATATCTCTTCATCGGCAATTCTTTTGCTTACACGGTTTCTTTTATAAGAAACTAGACTCATTAAGCTTTAATTAAATAATCTATTAAGCTTTTAACTCATCTCTCAAATTTATGGTGATTTTCCAAAATCACGTTACTGTTGCTGTCCCAAGAAGATTTATTACCAATTCACTTTTTCACACATACCTTGCATGCATGTTATTTAAACATGCATATCACAAATCAATCATCACATACCTATAACTTCACTTAGGCATAATATTCCTTTCATCATTTTAAAGCACAACATTACTCAATATTATCCAAGTTCACATTCGGCCATAATACACACAACATGTTAGCCTATTCCCCCCCCTTAGCATCTAAGGCACATGCATGCTCATTTGCTTGGCTCAATTTCATCTATTCTCCATTTTTTTATCAAAATAACATGAAACAACAACCATTTCTCTCATTTCCATTCATGACCGATTACTCACAATACAACCAAAAATCAAAAATATGCTTCATGGGTTAAGGTAGAAACAAGAAAAACCCATAAACATCAAAATAGAAGCAAAGCACCATGAACTCACCTTGGATTTTCTTCCCCAAGTGACTGAACATTCAAGAGCTCTTTTCCTCTCCTTTCTCTTCTATTTTCGGCTACCATGAACAAGGATGGACAAACTTTTCCCTTCTATCATTTTGTTATTTTTTGTAACACCCCGAACCCGTGACCGTCGCCGGTGTCGGACACGAGGGGTTAATGGGCCAAATCTTCTCAAGGTACCAACCAATTTGGCATTTCCAGACAGACTGGAAAACTGCGTCACTGTCGCCATAAAAATCATATCTTGAGTTTCAAAACTCAGAAACTGATTCCGTAAATTTTCCCTGAATTTAGACTCATATATCTATCCATGGATTTATTTATAGAATTTTTGGTTGGGCCAATTGGTACAGTTTATTAGGTAAAGTCACCAATGTTACAGGAGTCAACTACACTGACCTTTGCGCGTTAAAACTTGAATATCTCTCTGTACAGGGATTTAATACTGGTGCCGTTTGTTTCTAATGAAAATAGACTCAAAATGGAATCTGCAAATATAAGGCATGACTTATAATTCTTTCTGGATAATTTATAGTAAATTTTCAAAGTCACGACAGGGGACCCAGAAACCGTTCTGGCCCTGTCTCACGAGAACTTTAATATCTCTCAATATACTGCTCATATGGTCGTTTAGTTCCATCCATATTAAACTAGATTCATCAAGGTTCAATTGCATAATTTATTCACTATTTAATTCTACTTCTACTATTTTTAGTGATTTTTCAATCTCACCTCACTGCTGCTGTCCGCAACAGTTACTGCAGTAGACTATGCCAATTTCATGAATCTTTCCTTGGCCTTAATCATCCATCAAACATGACACAAATTATGGCCACCTTATCAAAATTAAAGTTTCTAAGACTCGTGGCTATAGGTTCTAGCATCCCACTCGACGACCACATAGGCCATTTTCACATGGCTTAAAGTTTACAACCACAGTTCAACAAAATATAATAGCCTATACATGCCAAATGTTCTTCAACAACGAAGACAATACCAAAATATTTCAGCGGTGTGATGACTTCAACGACGGTTCGAGCACGCAACAATACGAGTCCAAGAGACCTAAAATGGGTGACAAGAAAACACCGAGTGAGTTTATAACTCAGTAAGTCATAAGCACTTTACAATTATCCATTAGCTAAATTCATCACAAAGTGAAACAATGAAACAAGGCTAGGTACTTCATCCATATCGAACTATACCATAATTCCTCGGACCTTTCGGTTCAATCTCATACCAAGCCATACATCCACATTTCATATTTATACGATAAGATATTTGAGGCATTTTCACACACTAACTCATTTTCACCACAATCACACAATTGCAATCATCACATAGATTTAAAGCTTACCAAGCTCAACCCCGAGCATGAACATATTGCCTATTCGTCATGAGCTCAAGGTACTTACCCGATTCGCTGTCCGGGATTAACTCGATAATGTCGCACACTCAGTGCCAATTGTAATACAAGAGCATATAGTGAATCCGCACACTTAGTGCTATATATTTTCAGCTCGCACACTTAGTGCTATAGAATCAAACTCGCACACTTAGTGCTGTACAATTTTAAACCGCACACGTAGTGCCAATCTTGTCACCGTGTCCATTTATACCCGCACACTTAGTGCCGTGACCAATACCTTATGCATTTTGCTGCCTTTATACATTCAACAATGGCATCATTCCATACACATACATTTTCATTTACACATCAATTCATTAAACACAATTGCATATATATTATGATCATTTAAATCAATACCAAATATATGCTTAATGACTTACCTCGGATGTTGTCGCACGTTTTCAATGGCTATTCAATTACTTTGTCTTTCCCTTGTCCAACTTTGATCCTTTGAGTTCTTGAGCTAGTTCACACAAATTTAACTTATTAAAACCTCATTATGCTAGCTTATGGCGAATATGACAAGGAGTTTAAATGGTCATATGGCCACCCTTTTGCTTGGATACACATTGGTCATGCACATTTTATATTACATCAAGCAATTCAATACAATTCATTCAAGCATCAAGGAAAAGCTAAGGCCCTCAATAGGCTACCTAAGGCCGAATATACACATCAACATATGTATTCGTTCATGTGGCCGAGCATACACATTCATGTTAAGGCCGATTTCCACACTTGATACATTCAACAAGTAAGGTCGCTTGTATCGACTTAACACCAATTTGATTCAAGTTCACAACTAGGCTAGTATGCATATATACACTAGTAAATCAAACACTAACATTTGTACTTCACCTAACTAGCACTTCTCATTCAAATGACATGAACAGCGAACATAGTTTCCTTTTATTTCCTACCATGGCCAAATGCCATACAACACCATACCATGCATCATTACAAGCTTTACCTTTAGCATGCAAATAACATCCACAAATCCACCTTAGTTGAACCTTAACTCATCTTCATGCCTCACCACCACAACATCAAACATCAAACATCAATGATACCAAGAAGACAACACCCATGGCGAATATCATCCCCATTTCATGGTAAAGGTTTAGACCATGGGTTAGGTGGAACTCAAACTATCAACTAAAAACATGCATAAATCTCATGGATAACATCAACATACCTTAGTCTAGCAAACTCCCATGGCTGATTTTCTCAAGCTTCCCCCTTTCTTCTTAGTACATTCGCCAAGCAAGGAGAAAATGAGAGAATGAACATTTTTTTTTTCTTTCTTTCTTTGTTTTGTTTCTCTCATGTACGGAAAAGGGGGGGGGAAAGCATCCACACTCTTTTTTTTTTTGTTATCATCATTTTCTTTTTTCCATTTCTTTAATGCTAACTTTCTTAATTTATTGTTTCCTACATGCATCACTAGTCTAACATGTTGGAGACATGTTTCCAACCATAGTATGGCCGGCCATCATGCTTCATTTTGGCTAATTTGACATGCAAGGACAACACTTTCCCACATGTATTAATAGGCCACCTTACATTTGCCTAGCACATTTCTAAATTTTCTCACATAAGTCCTATTTGATAAAAATTCACTTACAATTATCAAAATCCAAACATGAAATTTTCACACATGCATATATACATATAATGAGCATCAATTATGATGGTTAATTATTATTATGACTCGGTTTAGTGGTCCCGAAACCACTTTCCGACTATGGTCAATTTAGGGATGTCATAACTCTCCCCCACTTAAGAAATTTTTGTCCCCGAAAATCTTACCGGTAAATAGGCTCGGGTATCGCTCTTTCATAGAGTCCTCAAGTTCCCAAGTGGCTTCTTCCATTCCGTGTTTATGCCACAACACCTTCACTAACGGGATTTTCCTATTGCGCAACTCTTTTACTTCACGCCTCATAATGCGAACCGGTTCCTCTTCATAGCTCAAATTAGGCTGAATCTCAATCTCAGATGGAGCAATTACGTGCGATGGATCAGACCTATATCGTCGAAGCATTGAGACATGAAAAATGTTGTGAATCCTTTCGAGCTCAGGGGGCAAAATTAATCGATATGCGACTGGCCCAACTCGTTCGGATACTTCATATGGCCCGATGAACCTCGGACTCAATTTGCCCTTACGACCAAATCTAAGCACCTTCTTCCAAGGTGAATTTTTGAGAAAGACCTTGTCTCCAACCCGATATTCAATATCTTTTCTTTTCAAATCCGATACGACTTTTGGCGATCCAAGCGACTTTCAAACTTTCACGAATTACTCGAACTTTTGCTCGGCATCCTTAACCAAATCAACCCGAAGAATTTACCTTCACTAAGTTCACCGAGAATAATGGGTACGGCATTTACGACCGTATAAAGCCTCGTAAGGCGCCATCTTAATACTTGATTTAAAGCTATTGTTGTAAGTGAATTCAATCAAAGGCGAATACTGTTCCATGAACCACTAAACTCAAGGATACAACATCTCAACATATCCTCGAGTATTTGAATTATCCGTTCGGATTGACCATTGGTTTGGGGGTGAAAGGCGGTCTTGAAATGCAACTTGGTACCCAAAGCTTCTTGCAACTTCTTCCAAAATCGCGAGGTAAATCTCGGATCTCTATCCGACACGATGGAAATAGGCACCCGTGTAATCTCACAATCGAGAAACGTACAATTCGGCTAGTTTGTCCATTGAAAAATCCGACGACGGGGATAAAGTGAGCCGACTTAGTCATCTATCGACAACGACCCAAATCGCATCCTTCTTACTCACCGACAATGGCGGTCCGGATACAAAGTCCATTGTGACTCGATCCCATTTCCACTCGGGTATCGTGATCGGTGAAGTAATCCTGAAGGCACTTGATGTTCCGCTTTCACTTGTTGACATATTAAACATCTCGAAACAAAATCGAGATGTCTCGTTTCATACCATGTCACCAAAACCGACGTTTCAAATCGTTGTACATCTTCGTACTCCCCGGGTGGATTGCCATTCGGCTACAATGGGCTTCGTTCAAAATTATTGGAATAAGTTCAATTCTTTGGAACACATAGACGACTTCGAACCTCAAACAATCGTCATCATCGATTTGAAATTTCGAGTCCTTGTTGAACACACTCATCCCGCTTTGCAACCAACTCATCGTCGACTTTTCGAGCTTCACGAATTTGACGTATCAATAATGGTTTGGCTTTCAATTCACTACTAACACATTGTCGGGTAGGATAGACAAGTGTACATTCATCGCTTCATAAAGCAAAGTGATTTCGACTTAAGGCATCCGCAACCACATTAGCCCTTCCGGGTGATAATCAATGACGAGCTCATAATCTTTTAACAACTCGAGCCATCGCCTTTGTCGCAGATTTAAGTCTCTTTGGGTCATCAAATATTTGAGACTTTTGTGATCCGAATACATGGCACTTCTCACCAAATAAGTAATGTCGCCATATCTTTAAGGCGAATACGATGGCGACCAATTCGAGATCATGGGTCGATAATTTTTCTCATGTGGCTTTAATTGTCTCGACGATAGGCCACAACTCGCCCTTCTTGCATCAATACGCAACCCAACCCAAGTAGGGATGCGTCACTATAAATGACAAACTCTTTGCCCGATTCGGGTTGCACTAGAATTGGGGCTTCGATCAAATAAGCTTTCAATTGATCGAAACTTTTTCGACATTTCTCCGTCCATTCGAACTTAACATCCTTTTGGAGTAACCGTCATTGGCGTGGCTATCGTCGAGAAACCTTTACAAATCGTCGGTAATAATCGGCAAGCCCCAAAAGCTCCTAACTTCGGTAACATTCCTTGGTGGTTTCCAATCGACTATGGCGAATTTTGTTCGGGTCCACCACGACACCGTCACGGACACCACGTGCCCCAAAAAGCTAACCTCTTTCAACCAAAATTCACATTTCTTGAACTTTGCGTATAATCGCTTATCTCGTAAGATTTGCAACACTAGCCTCGGTGTTCAAGATGTTCAGTTTCATCTCTCGAATAGACCAAAATGTCATCGATAAATACAACTACGAACCGATCCAAGTATGGCCTGAAAATTCTATTCATTAAATCCATAAACACCGTAGGGCATTAGTGAGCCCAAACGGCATCACCAAGAATTCAGAGTGACCGTACCTCGTTCTAAAAGCGGTTTTGGGTATGTCCGATTCTCGGACCCTCAACCGATAGTACCCGACCTCAAATCTATCTTTGAAAACACCGAGGCTCCTTTAATTGATCAAACAAATCGTCAATTCGTGGCAATGGATATTTATTCTTTATCGTCACTTTATTGAGTTGACGATAGTCGATGCACAACCTCATGGTTCCGTCCTTCTTCTTCACAAACAATACAGTGCGCCCATGGAGAAAAACTCGGTCGAGCGAAACCTCTATCCGTCAATTCTTGCAATTGAACCTTCAATTCCTTTAATTCGTTAATGCCATACGACACGGGGCTATTGAAATCGGCGTAGTACCGGTACAACCGATGCGAATTCCACTTCTCGAACCGGTGGCAATCCGGTAACTCCTCGGAAAAACATCGAATACTCACAAACCACTGGTACCGATTCGAGTTTCCTTTCCGTCTCTTTACTTCCAAACACATACGCAAGGTATGTTTCACACCCTTTTCACATACCTCCGAAAGCGGTCATAGAAGATATTATCATTGGCGCTCTTTTTAAATCGAAGAGACTCGACTCGGACTACCTCATTATTTGCACTCCTCAAATCAATGGTTTTCCTTTTGCGATCCACCACCTTGCATCATGCACGGTCAGCCAATCCATACCAAGAATAACATCAATTCATGAAATGGTAGAAGCATCAGATCGACCAGAAAACAGGATTCTCGAATTATTAGGGGGCATCTCTTGCACACTTTATCAACGAGCACGTATTGACCCAAAGGGTTTGACACTCGAATTACGAACTCAGTAGACTCAATAGGTAGAGTCTTACTGGATGCTAAGGTTTCACATACATATGAGTGAGTAGAGCCGGGGTCAATCAATGCAATCACAATAGTATCAAAGAGAGTAAAAGTACCGGTGATAACGTCGGGGAGGATGCCTCCTCGTCGTGCGGATGGCATATGCTCTAGCAGAGCACGGGTCTCGGATCGGACAGCCAGTATTAGAGGCTCCTCTCGATTACCACCCCTACCTCCAGAGATTCTCGGGGCCTACCTCCAGCCGTCGTTCTACTAGGTCTTGCACCTTGCGTCTTATTCCTCTCATCTAGCTTCGTGCAATCTCTAATGAAGTGGTCCTTGAACCGCATCCATAACAGCCCTATTAAGACTTACCCCAACATTCACCTAGGTGTCGTCTTCCACATTGGGGGCATTCAAGTCTCTCTTGATGATTATTGCCCACACTAGCTATGAAGTAGCTCGAGTCCGTCAATGGTCGGGCTCTAATGGAAATTCCATGATCGTCCTCGACTTCTTGGTGTCCTCCCGAACCTCTTTACACCGAGAATGGAGCTTTCTTGGTCGATCTTTTACGGTAATCTCTTGCTTCAAATTCAGCCTTCTTCTTCTCCTTCCCAAGTTCTTCCGCCTTGCGTGCTCGTTCGACTAGTGTCACGAACTCCTTTATCTCCAAAATTCCCACTAGTAACTTTAACTCTTCATTCAATCCTTCTTCAAATCTTTTGCACATCGCAACCTCATCAGCCACACACTCCGAGCATACCGACTAAGTCTTACGAACTCATGTTCAGATTGAGATCTGATCATCCGGCCTTGCTTGAGTTCCAAGAATTCCTTACGCTTCTGATCGATGAACCATTGACTAATGTATTTCTTTCGAAATTCAGATTGAAAGAAATCCCAAGTAACTCGTTCATTTGGGACTATGGAAATTAAAGTCCTCCACCAATAGTAAGTCGAGTCTCTTAACAAGGATATAGCACACTTAAGACATTCATCGGTGCGCATGACAGTTCATCTAACACTCTAATGGTGTTATCGAGCCAGAACTCGGCCTTTTCGACTTCATCAGTAACTATGGCCTTGAACTCCTCGGCCCCACGCTTCCTAATCAAGTCCACGGTGGTTTACTCACCTCACGGGATCGATGAATCGGAGGCATTGCGGGCTCTTGGGGTGGAGTATTTAAATTCGGAATGGTTGGACAGCCGGGTTGGTTCGGGCATATTGCGCGACCCACTCATTCATCATGGTGAAGAAGGCTTATTTCGCCCCTTCATTTTGATTATTCGCGGATGACTGAGGCTCAACAGGCGGTGTCCCTTGCGCAGGAGCAGCCGCTACACTTTCAACGTCATCCGCCAAGGGTCTCTCTACCGGGTTCCATTGCTAATCAATACAAAAATTTCAACCGTCGAAGTCATCACATTATTAAGCACTAACAATTTGGCATGTATAGCTAGACTCACACGCGCTATGGTAGTCCTAGAACCGACTAAACCATAGCTCGATACCAATAAAATGTAAAACCCGAACCCGTGACCGTCACGGATTGCCGGACACGAGGGTTAATGGGTCAAATCTTCTCAAGGTACCAACCAATTTGGCATTTCCAGACAGACTGGAAAACTGCGTCACTGTCGCCATAAAAATCATATCTTGAGTTTCAAAACTCGGAAACTGATTCCGTAAATTTTCCCTAAATTTAGACTCATATATCTATCCATGGATTTATTTCTAGAATTTTTGGTTGGGCCAATTGGTACAGTTTATTAGTTAAAGTCACAAATGTTACAGGAGTCGACTACACTGACCTTCGCGCGTTAAAACTTGAATATCTCTCTGTACAAGGATTTAATACTGGTTCCGTTTGTTTCTAATCAAAATAGACTCAAAATGGAATCTGCACATATAAGGCATGACTTATAATTCTTTCTGGATAATTTATACTAAATTTTCAAAGTCACGACAGGGGACCCAGAAACCGTTCTGGCCCTGTCTCACGAGAACTTTAATATCTTTCAATATACTGCTCATATGGTCGTTTCGTTCCATCCATATTAAACTAGATTCATCAAGGTTAAATTGCATAATTTATTCACTATTTAATTCTACTTCTACTATTTTAGTGATTTTTCAATCTCACCTCACTGCTGCTGTCCGCAACAGTTACTGCAGAGACTATGCCAATTTCATGAATCTTTCCTTGGCCTTAATCATCCATCAAACATGACACAAATTATGGCCACCTTATCAAAATTAAAGTTTCTAAGACTCGTGGCTATAGGTTCTAGCATCCCACTCGACGACCACATAGGCCATTTTCACATGGCTTAAAGTTTACAACCCACAGTTCAACAAAATATAATAGCCTATACATGCCAAATGTTCTTCAACAACGAAGACAATACCAAAATATTTCAGCCGGTGTGATGACTTCAACGACGGTTCCGAGCACGTAATAACACGAGTCCAAGAGACCTAAAATGGGTGACAAGAAAACACCGAGTGAGTTTATAACTCAGTAAGTCATAAGCACTTTACAATTATCCATTAGCTAAATTCATCACAAAGTGAAACAATGAAACAAGGCTAGGTACTTCATCCATATCGAACTATACCATAATTCCTCGGACCTTTCGGTTCAATCTCATACCAAGCCATACATCCACATTTCATATTTATACGATAAGATATTTGAGGCATTTTCACACACTAACTCATTTTCACCACAATCACACAATTGCAATCATCACATAGATTTAAAGCTTACCAAGCTCAACCCCGAGCATGAACATATTGCCTATTCGTCATGAGCTCAAGGTACTTACCCGATTAAGCTGTCCGGGATTAACTCGATAATGTCGCACACTCAGTGCCAATTGTAATACAAGAGCATATAGTGAATCCGCACACTTAGTGCTATATATTTTCAGCTCGCACACTTAGTGCTATAGAATCAAACTCGCACACTTAGTGCTGTACAATTTTAAGCCCGCACACTTAGTGCCAATCTTATCACCGTGTCCATTTATACCCGCACACTTAGTGCCATGACCAATACCTTATGCATTTTGCTGCCTTTATACATTCAACAATGGCATCATTCCATACACATACATTTTCATTTACACATCAATTCATTAAACACAATTGCATATATATTATGATCATTTAAATCAATACCAAATATATGCTTAATGACTTACCTCGGATGTTGTCGCATCGTTTTCAATGGCTATTCCATTACTTTGTCTTTCCCTTGTCCAACTTTGATCCTTTGAGTTCTTGAGCTAGTTCACACAAATTTAACTTATTAAAACCTCATTATGCTAGCTTATGGCCGAATATGACAAGGAGTTTAATTGGTCATATGGCCACCCTTTTGCTTGGATACACATTGGTCATGCACATTTTATATTACATCAAGCAATTCAATACAATTCATTCAAGCATCAAGGAAAAGCTAAGGCCCTCAATAGGCTACCTAAGGCCGAATATACACATCAACATATGTATTCGTTCATGTGGCCGAACATACACATTCATTTTAAGGCCGATTTCCACACTTGATACATTCAACAAGTAAGGTCGCTTGTATCGACTTAACACCAATTTGATTCAAGTTCACAACTAGGCTAGTATGCATATATACACTAGTAAATCAAACACTAACATTTGTACTTCACCTAACTAGCACTTCTCATTCAAATGACATGAACAACGAACATAGTTTCCTTTTATTTCCTACCATGGCCAAATGCCATACAACACCATACCATGCATCATTACAAGCTTTACCTTTAGCATGCAAATAACATCCACAAATCCACCTTAGTTGAACCTTAACTCATCTTCATGCCTCACCACCACAACATCAAACATCAAACATCAATGATACCAAGAAGACAACACCCATGGCGAATATCATCCCCATTTCATGGTAAAGGTTTAGACCATGGGTTAGGTGGAACTCAAACTATCAACTAAAAACATGCATAAATCTCATGGATAACATCAACATACCTTAGTCTAGCAAACTCCCATGGCTGATTTTCTCAAGCTTCCCCCTTTCTTCTTAGTACATTCGCCAAGCAAGGAGAAAATGAGAGAATGAACACTTTTTTTTTCTTTCTTTCTTTGTTTTTGTTTCTCTCATGTATGCAAGGGGGAAGCATCCACACTTTTTTTTTTGTTATCATCATTTTCTTTTTCCATTTCTTTAATGCTAACTTTCTTAATTTATTGTTTCCTACATGCATCACTAGTCTAACATGTTGGAGACATGTTTCCACCCATAGTATGGCCGGCCATCATGCTTCATTTTGGCTAATTTGACATGCAAGGACAACACTTTCCCACATGTAGTAATAGGCCACCTTACATTTGCCTAGCACATTTCTAAATTTTCTCACATAAGTCCTATTTGATAAAAATTCACTTACAATTATCAAAATCCAAACATGAAATTTTCACACATGCATATATACATATAATGAGCATCAATTATGATGGTTAATTATTATTATGACTCGGTTTAGTGGTCCCGAAACCACTTTCCGACTAGGGTCAATTTAGGGATGTCACATTTTTAGTCTTTATTTTATGACATAAAATGACACATATCAATTAGTACCATAACTTCATGTCTTAAATTATTATTATCTAATGCACATGTTGCTTCCCACGAACATCATGGCCGGCCACTACACATAAAATGGGGAGTTTGACATGCAAATCCTCCCATTTTACACTACAAATTATTTGCCCACTACAATTTGGCCTATAGCATTTTCAGAAATTTTCACATAGGTCCTATTTCATAATTTTACTCTCAAATGACAAAATCAAAGCATGAAATTTTCACACATGCACTTTCACATATAATAAACACATAGTATAACATTTAATTATTTCTGTGACTTGGTTTTGTGACCCCGAAACCACTTTCCGACTAGGGCCAAATTAGGGCTGTCACATAGAGTACTTAAAAGCAAGCTCGGGTTGGAGGTTGTCAGAGATCACTTCACATTATCGACTATCAAGTTACCAAATGGGTATCTTCGTTTACAAACGTTCTAGTTTATGGCATGTATAGGGACTTAGCCATTTTTTGTGTATGTCCTTATGATATGGCTAAAGAATGGTATGTAAATATTTTATAATTATTAGCTATTGAAATGGCTAATGAAGAACATGTTTCGGCGTTATGTATGCCTAAATGGTAGTTAATACAAAGAAATCATGAAAAAGTGAAATTAGCATTAAAACAGTATTGAACAGCAGCAGTGATGTGATCTTGAAAAATCACCAAGAATAGTAGAAATGAGATTAGGTGGTGAAAAAGATATAGAATTAAATCTTATTGAGTCTATTTTCATATGAAAGAAATAGAGTAAGCAAAAGAAGTGTATAGTAAGAGATATTTGAATTTTAGTGAGATAGGGTCAGAGCGATTTTTAAATCCCCTATTCTGAATTTAAAAATTCACTAAAAATTGTACAAAAGGAATTAGGAGTTATAGTTTATATTTCTAGATTCCTTAGTGAATCTACTTTCAAGAGATACAAACGGCATGGTTATTTGAATTCTTTACAGAGAGAAAATTGATTCATAGGTAGGAGAGGTTAGAGTAGTCAAATAGTGCAACAGGGGAAACTGTAACTAATAAACTGTACTAATTGGCTAGATCAAAAATTCAGGAAAAAAATTAGTAAGAAGATATATGAGTCTAGTTTCAGGGAAAATTCAGAAATTTAAATTTTGAGTTTTGTGACTCGAGTTATGATTTATTTAGTGACTATAATGCAAGTGTGCAGTTTTATAAGGAATGATGAAATAAATTGTTTTGATTTGTCTAAGTATTCGGAAAATTTTTAATGTTCCCGGTTTGGTCCTGAACCATTTTAATTGCATGTTTTAGGGTCTCGAGGGCCCTTTTTAGGGACATATTGAATGAATGTAAATAAATTAATTTTAAAAGCAAATTTTATGTCCCGAATTAGTAAGTTAAGTTAGGTAATGCCTCGTGCTCGACTCCGGCAATCGTCTCGGGTAAGGGGTGTTACAATTAACCATGGCCTTATACAAAAAGAAGAAGAAGGTTTTCATCCTAAACCAACACAATTGGTTAGCTTAACAATATGAAACATAACAAAAAGACTCAATCCCTACACATGCCATACTCAAGATAATAAAACTAACTATACCAAAAGCTTCGAGTGATAGAGTGAGTGATGCCTCCGACGTTCTTCGATCCATGGGATAATTTGGCGGCGCTACAAGAAAATGAAAAGGAAAGAGGGTAAGCATAAAGCTTAGTAAGTTGCATGTAATATCGAAATAACTACTATGTTACCACATGTGATCATACTCCCAATATATCATAACTCGCACAAGAGTAAATGTTCATTCCTCACCATTCATACAACAAGAATAGAGTTCACATATCATCAATTTCATATAAGTACCTGTACCACTCACAACATGGTCATAAGCGCTATCATTTTGACATAAACCGTAAATTTTTCCTTGAACCATTTGGAATACTACAGGATAATCACTAAGCCTCAAACATAGGGTACGATGCCGACGCTATGTTCCAAACATGGTCTTACACTGGCTCTCACATCTAAGTTGATGCCATGTCCGAGACAGGTCTTACACTATCTCTCACTTATCTGTGTTTATGCCATGTCCTAGATAGGTCTTCCACTAACACATCTCAAGTCGATGCCATGTCTCAGACATGTCTTACACTAGCTTGCATATCTCGAGGCTGATGCCGTGTCCCAGACAGGTCTTACACTGGCTCTCATCTATCAGTGTGCCGTCCCAGATAGGTCTTACACTAGCACACACATAACCTAAATGTCAGGGCATGGGTATCCAAATTATTCCTAAGGTTCAACCGGGAGTCTCTACTACATCAATTCTCATCATGCACATTCACAGCAATAGTCCACAATTTATGCCATATTAATTATACAATACATAAATACAGATAAGTTAAATTATTTATGTGCAGCTTACCTCAGTACACAAAATGTAGGCGACTAATTGTATTTAGTCCGCTTGCTTGGCTTTTCCCCGGTCTAGGTCCAGATTGCGTATTTCTTGATCTATAATAATAAAATTTCACTCATTTAATCATCACATTAATAAAAACATACTACAATTCACACTTCAGCAAAATAACCGTTTTGCCCTTAGACTTTACAAAAATTACGATTTTCCCCTAGGCTCGTAAATCAATTTTTATCGAGTTTCATCATTAACCAACCCTATTCGAACTCTTTTTTATACCCATAGAAACACACAATTTCAAGCATTTCACACAATTACAACCTATTTTATAAGCTTTACAAAATAGCCCATTTAGGTGTTTTCATGAAAACCCCTTTAACAAAAGTTGTTTATTTAACAACAATGATTCATTTTCTTCCATTAAAATTCAGAAAACAACATGAACACTCTCATGGCAAATCCCTAGTCTGTCAACCATTTTGCAAAATAGTCCCTCATTAGTTAGCTTAAGCTATAAGGGCTCCAAAAATACAAAAATCATTAAGAAAGATCACCAAAATCACTTACTTGAAAGGGTGAAGAGTTGCTAAAATTTCAAGCTTCCAAAACCCTTAGTTTGCTGAAAATTTCGGTGGAGAGTACAAAGATGAAAGGTGATATCTTTTCTCCTTATTTTATTTCAAGTCAATTTAGTCACCAAATTTTACCTAACCTTTGACCATTACAATTCTTTTTTCTCTATGGCCAGCCACCCTTATTATAATAGGTCTATTTGCCTGTTAAAGACCCCTAATTAAGGTTCTCTAGCTATTTAACACATCTAGCTAGTAAAAAAAAACTTTCTCCCTTTATGTGATTTAGTCCTTTTTCGTATTTGAGCTCACAATTACTAAAATTAATTCACCAAAATTTTCATGCACTCATATAATCATGCTATAACACCAAAATAATAATAATAAGATTTCTCTAACTATGAATTTGTGGTCCAAAAACTACTATTCCGACTAGGCCCTATATTGAGCTATTACAATTCTCCCTCTTTAAGGATTTTTGTCCCCGAAAATTCTTACAATTAAAAAAGTCTGGGTACTGATCTCTCATAGTCTTCCCGGGTTCCCATGTGGCCTCTTCAACCCCATGTTGATGCCACAATACTTTTACGAGTGCTATACTTTTATTCCTCAATTGTTTAACCTCCTGAGCCAAAATCTTAACCAGCTCTTCGCCATAAGTCATATCTGAACGAATCTCAACCTCTGCTGACGAAAAAACATGCGTAGGATCTGAACTATAACGGCGCAACATCGACCCATGGAAAACATTGTGGATCTTCTCTAACTTGGATGGCAAGGCAAGTCGATATGCTACCAGTCCAATTTTCTCAGTCACCTCATAAGGTCCAATAAACCTCGGACTTAATTTTCCTTTCTTATCGAATCAAAGAACTTTCTTCCATGGGGACACATTTAGAAATACCTTATCACCTACTTGAAACTCAATTTTTTTTCTTTTTAAATCAGCATAGGATTTATGTCTATCCAAAGCCGCTTTCAAGCAATCTCGAATCACCTTTACTTTTTCTTCAGTTTCTTTGACTAAGTCAACCCCATGAACTTGACCCTCTCTAAGTTCGGTCCAATATAAGGGCGTCCGTTACTTACGTCCATACAAAGCCTCATAAGGCGCCATTTTCAGACTTCACTGATAACTATTGTTGTAGGCAAATTTGACCAGCGATAAATACCTTTCCCAACTGCCTTGAAACTCAAGAATCTCTTTCCGACTGATTGTCAGTTTGCAGGCAAAAAGCAATGCTAAAATTTAATTTCGTCCCTAATGCCTCTTGTAATTTCTTCTAGAACCGTGAGGTAAATCTCGAATCTCTATCCAAAATAATCGACAAGGGCACTCCGTGAAGTCTCACGATCTCAGAAACATACAAATCAGTAAATTTCTCAAGGGAGTAGTCGGTACGCACCGGTATAAAATGTGCCGACTTTGTAAGCCTATCAACCACAACCCAAACGACATCTTTTTTCTTTTGCATTAACCGCAACCCTGACATGAAATCCATGGTTAGTTGATCCCCTTTCCACTCAGGAATCATTACAGGTTGAAGCAAACCCGAAGGTACTTGGTGTTCAGCCTTCACTTGTTGACAAACTAGACACTTAGAAACGAACTCTGAAATGTCTCTTTTCATTCCCAACCATACATTTTCTTCAGGTTATTATACATTTTAACACTTCCCGGATGGATAGATAAGCAACCACTATGTCTCTCACACAAAATCCTTAGAATAAGCTCACTGTCTTTAGGTACACATACCCTATCTCGAAACATCAAACAGCCATCGGTACCAATCCAAAATTCCGATTCATTGTTCATCTTGCCCTGAGTCATTTTAGCTTGTAAATCTTTATCACCCTTCTGAGCTTCACAAATCTCTTGGAGGAACGTCGGTCTAGCTCTCGATTTTGCCAAAACTGAACCATCATTAGCCACAGACAACTGAGTATTCATGGCCCTCAAGGCGAATAATGACCTTCTACTCTAAGCGTCGGTGACTACATTCGCCTTTCTCGGGTGGTAGTCGATTATCAACTCATAGTCCTTTATCAACTCTAACCATCGTCGTTGCCGTAAGTTCAACTCCTTTTAAGTCATCAAATACTTGAGACTTTTATGGTCTGTGAACACTCGACATTTTTCACCTAACAAATGGTGTCTCCATATTTTAAGTGCGAACACGATGGCGGCCAACTCTAAATCGTACGTCGGGTAGTTTTTCTTTTATGGCTTCAACTGTCTCGAGACGTAGGCTACAACCTTACCTTCTTACATAAGCATGCACCCTAATCCATTCAAGGAGGCATCGTTATAAGCCACAAATTCCTTTCCCAGTTCTAGTTGCACTAAAACTGGGGCTTCAGTCAATAGAGCCTTTAACATATCAAAACTTTGTCGGCACTTATCTATCCATTTGAACTTGACCTCTTTCTATAGCAACCTCGTCATCGGAGTAGCTATCATAGAGAATCCTTTAACGAATCATCGATAGTACCCCGCTAAGCCTAGAAAGCTTCTAATCTCTGATACATTCCTCGGTAGTTTCCACTCAACAATAGCCGAGATCTTACTCGGATCAACTCTAATTCCATCACCCGATACGATGTGTCCTAGGAATCTAACCTCTCGGAGCCAAAATTCACTTTTACTAAACTTGGCATACAACTGCTTATCTCTTAAGGTCTGCAAGACAGTTCTCAAATGCTCCACATGCTCTCTTTCATCACAGGAATAAATTAATATATGATTGATAAAGACCACAATGAACTTATCTAAATACGGTTGAAAAATGCAGTTCATTAAGTCCATGAACACCACAGGGGCATTTGTTAAACCAAAGGGCATGACAAGAAACTCATAATGACCATACCTTGTCTGAAAAGCAGTTTTTGGCACATCTTGCTCCTTTACTCTAAGCTGGTAATAACTAGACCTTAGGTCAGTCTTTGAAAACACAGTGGCTCCTTTCAATTGGTCAAATAGATCATCGATTCTTGGCAAATGATACTTGTTCTTCACAGTTACCTTGTTGAGTCGTCTATAGTCTATACATAACCTCATCGATCCGTCTTTCTTTTTCACAAAAAGTACCGGAGCACCCCACGAAGAATAGCTCAGTCTCACAAAACCCTTATCCGTTAACTATTGCAGCTGGACTTTCAACTCTTTTAACTCTTTCGGAGCCATCCTATATGGAGCAATCAAGATAGGTGCCACACCAGGGACTAACTCAATACTAAACTCAACTTCTCTAGTTGGGGGCAATCCAGGCAATTCTTCCGAAAACACATCTGGGTACTGACAAACCACTGGTACTGACTCGATCTTTACTTCAAATACTTGAGTATTCAACACAAAAGTGAGATAAGCTTCGCACCCTTTTCTCAAATATCTTTTCGTAGTCAAAGACAATATTACTACTGGCAAGCTATCCGCTTCATCTGATCAACCCGAATAACATCTTTGCTTTCACATTTCAACTCAATAACTTTTCATCAACAATCTGCTACAACACCATGAGAAGTCAACCAGTCCATACCGAAGATTACATCGAATTCATAAAATGATAATTGTAACACCCCAATCCCGTATCCGTCGCCGGAATAGATAAAGGGGCATTACCAGACTTGAAACTCATATCAGAACAGTAAAATTTTTTTTTTGAACATTCCTTTAAATAAGTACTAAAGACAGCCAGGGATACAATTTAATTTCTATAAGTACACATTCAAAAGATGCCATTTTCGCATGGCTTATATACATTAACCAAAATATCCTCTCACTACTAGTCTATTCTATACATGCCATAAGATATTCCAAAATGTAGCAGTACCAAGCAGTGGATAGTGATAGTGTGACTAGTTCTTGACGATCCCCGAGCCCTGTAGCTTCCAAATGAGATCTATAAAGCAGAGGAAACAAAGTACGGAGTAAGCATTACAATGCTTAGTAAGTTTTAAGCGATGCCAGAGATAACAATCAAATTATAACATAGTTGTTCGTATTTTTATTTCACTCTTCTTTCGGGCATACCATCCCTTTTCCGAATATGCACATCTCATCATATATAATAGGCAGATAAATTCTCACTTGATAGTGACCTCTTATGATCATAGGTACATTACATATTTTTACCTGACTTTCCACATTGACCAAATGCACAATAATCATAGAACAGTCTTATTGCTTTACTCACATGTGCATCACATAACGTCCTTGTGATTTAGTCTAAATCAAACTTAAATATAATCTCAAAATACATACCTGACCAACTTAACGCATTGAACATATTTATTACCAATTGTCACTGTGAAGTCGCATAATCTTACGCTTTACTTGAATCTTCACAAAACCTTTAGTTCGGGCTTACGGACAAAATTTCCACACGTAGTCATCGGGTCTTTAGAGCTCGGATATAGTACGAGCACGAAGCCTCTGATCATTAATCGATGATAATATTCTCGCATAAAGCTGCGGGGTTTTAACCGGATATAGTCTCGACACAAATGCCCTTCGGGACTTATCACATTTATACACTTTCACATCCATCACGTTGGCCATTAGGCCTTATCACATATATATACACTTTCACATTCATCACATCGGCCATTAGGCCTTATCACATATATACACTTTCACATTCATCACATCGGCCATTAGGCCTTATCACATATATACACACTTTCACATTCTTCACATCGGCCATTAGGCCTTATCACATATACACACTTTCACATTCGTCACATCGGCCATTAGGCCTTATCACATGTATACACACTTTCACATTCATCACATCGGCCATTAGGCCTTATCACATGTATACACACTTTCACATTCATCACATCGGCCATTAGGCCTTATCACATGTATACACACTTTCACATTCATCACATCGGCCATTAGGCCTTATCACATGTATACACACTTTCACATTCGTCACATCGGCCATTAGGCCTTATCACATATATATACACTTTCACATTCGTCCCATCGGCCATTAGGCCTTATCACATATATACACACTTTCACATTCGTCACATCGGCCATTAGGCCTTATCACATATATATACACTTTCACATTCATCACATCGGCCATTAGGCCTTATCACATATATACACACTTTCACATTCGTCACATCGGCCATTAGGCCTTATCACATATATATACACTTTCACATTCATCACATCAGCCATTAGGCCTTATCACATATATATATACACTTTCACATTCATCACATCGGCCATTCGGCCTTATCTCATATATATACACATTCACATTCATCGCATAAAATCCTAAATCAAAATATAAATTTTCATGTATTCACATCACAATTATTCAAATGTACTTCACATACCACATATACTATCATGTACAGACTTGGTCTTGGCCGAATCTACATCAATCATTTTCCAATGAATAATTCAATTTCACGCCATACTATCATTTCATATTCGAATACTCATAAACTTACAATTTCACAAATTTTAATATCAAAGATCCATCTAACACTCATATATCATTTTACAATATCACGAATTAGAATTCAAGTATGGGTTTAATCAATAGCTTATGAGCAACTAAAACAAGTTTTATTCATGTTTACAACAAAATCACATATTCACTACGAGCTGTTTTCCTGAGCAATGGTCACTAAATTATTTATAACCGGAGCTACAAGGCTCCAAATCACTTGCCGTTAATTTTCCCTGAATATAGACTCGTATATCTTCCATTCATAAATTTTTCAGAATTTTAGGTTTGGCTAATCAATACCAGATTTTTCTTAAAGTTTTCCCCTGTTTCACTATTTGACTAATCTGACCAGTCTTCACTACGAATCAAAATTCTCATTGTACAGAATTCAAAGTATGTTCTATTTGATTTCATTTGAAACTAGACTCATTAAGGAGTCTAAGAATATAAATTTTATCTTGTAACCATTTTTGTACAAATTATGGTGATTTTCTTAAAACAGAACAGGGATTTGAGTCATTCGACCTGTCTCACACAACTTTAAATATTTCTTTATAGGAGATTTCTTTGCTTACACGGTCTCTTTTATAAGAAACTAGACTAATTAAGCTTTGATTTCATATTTTATTCAGCCTATAATTCCGCACCAAACATTTATAGTGATTTTCTAAAATCACGTTACTGCTGCTGTCCTGAGGAAATTATTACAATTTGCTCTTAAATATCCAAGTCCAAACACTTGGGAACTTACCGTTTGAGTTTAAGACATATCATGGCCACATCATATCTTATTAAATCAACTTATTATGTCCTATTATAATTGAATTTACTCAACATTTAATCACTTAAAACTTACCTCGGATGTGGTCGAACGATTTTGGCGCCTATTCGATCACTTTTTCCCTTCCCTTTCCAACTTTGGTCCTCTAGCTCTTGAGCTAATTCAAACAAATTTAACTTATTAAAGTCTCATTATGCTAGCTTATGGCCGAATATGACAAGGAGTTTGATAGGTCATATGGCCACCTTTAGCTCAAATGGTCATACGCATTTTTAATCACATTGAGCAATTTAATACAATTAATCTAACATTTCCTCATGTGCACCTTTATGACCGAATACATGCAACACCAAGCTATCTATTCATTCATGTGTGCATCTTATTTAAGAATGTATATCCACAATCAATTCATCATATAAATATCTATGATTTCACTCAAATAATCTCATTACAACACATGGTGCTCCAACCATTATTTAAATTCAAAGCTCGGCTAGTACACATATATACACTAGCAATCAATTACTAACATTTGCACTTCATCTTAATAGCTAGCTTAGCAAACCTTAATCTAACACATAATTCATACATATCACATTCCAAGCATTCACTCAATTCTATCACTTAAAACACACACATTACTCAATAACTTCATAGTTCAAATTCGGCAACTACACCACTAATATTCAAAATCATATTCGGCCTTAGTACTCCCTTGTTAGCTGATTTTTCTTCATTTAGCAACTAAAATATAATAAACCACAACATTTAAATTCATCTCATTCTTCTCCCATTTGACCGAATGAACATTTATCAAATGAAAATTCAACTAAACAACAACATCTTTCTTTCTAAAATGTATATACACTCACACGGCAACTTTCAATTTATACTTTTCAACCATGAAATCTACTCATCCAAACATCATTTAAGCCACTTAACAATTAATTAACATCTTTCAAAAAAAACTTATCAAAATGACACCAATTTAGCACTTGCCGAATGGACATTTGTCTATTGATGCATGAAATTAAACCATGGGTTAAATAAGCTATGCACTTATCAATCTAATCTCATAGTCAATTAAAAGAAAATCACAATGCATACCTTAAACTAGGATAGCCATGGCCGACTACCTTGGTTTTCCTCTTCAATATTCCCTTTCCACATTCGGCAATCAAGAAGAAGGATGAGCATGCATTTTTTTTGTTTCCTTTTTGTTATCTTTCTTCAACTCACAGCAATGGAGGGGGGGGGAACATGGATGAGACAACTTTGTTTTCATCACCCCTCCCTTTTCATTTCTTTATTACTACCATTTTATTTTATTGTTTCCTACATACCACATTAACACAAGTGTTTATAATATGGTTAATCCCATAGCATGGCCGGCCACTAGATCATCTTTTGGGTATTTTGACATGCAAGGACAACATTTCCTAAGATGCATCAATAGGCCACTTTAACATTTGCCTAGCACATTTCTAAATTTTCTCACACAAATCCTATTTAGCAAAATTCACTTACAATTAACAAAATTCAAACATGAAATTTTCACACATGCCTATATACATATAATAAGCATCAAATATAATGGTTAATTATTTTTTTATGACTCTGTTTTGTGGTCCCGAAACCACTTTCCGACTAGGGTCACTTTAGGGGTGTCACAATAATAACATAAGGTTAGCTGAAAAACAATAACCTCTAATTGTCAAGGGACAGTTTTTGCATACTTGGTCTACTAACACATGTTTGCCTAAGGGTTAGACACTTTTAATTTCAGTGGACTCGACTAGCATGTTCATACTGGGTATCAATTTCATACAAATATAGGAATGGGTAGACCCCGGATCAATCAAAGCAACAACAGATATATCATGGATAGAAAAGGTACCCGTAATCACATCGGGGGACATAGCCTCTTCACGGGCACTAATGGCTTAAGTCCTTGCAGGCGCTCTGCCCTCAGACCTCACAGCAGCATCTCTAGGCACACCTCTACTGCTAGCCCCACTTCTTAGGTTCTTATGTGGTCTACCCCTCGAAGGAGCATTACCTAATCTCACACCTTGATCCTTATCTTTCTCGACCATCTTGGGACAGCTACGAATAAAATGGTCTAGTGACATGCATTTGAAACAGCCTCTTTCATTACCTCAGTACTCACCAAAATGATGTCTTTCACACTATGAACATTCTAGTCTATTTGGTCGAGCATTATCAACACTCGCAATAGAAGTGGTTTGAGCTTTAAATACTGCATGCTGCTTTTTCTTGTTTCTGCTCGAGTATCCTACTGACGCATTTGATCGAGCAGGAAACTCTCTCAATCTCTTGGATAAGGTCTGGTGTGATTTTCCTATCTATCTTTTCTTTGAGTCACGAGACTTGATGTCAGCTCTTCTCTTCTCTTTGGCCACTTCTTCGGCCTTGCAAGCTCTCTCAACAAGTACCACAAACTCCCTCAACTCTAGGATGCCAACTAATAAACGGATGTCTTCGTTCAAACCATCTTCAAACCTCTTGCACATGGTGGCTTCTGTAGATACGCACTCCCGCGCATACTTGCTGAGCCTCACAAACTCGCGCTTGTACTCTGTTACTGTCATATGACCTTGCTTCAGTTTAAGGAATTCTTACATTTTTCTATCAATAAACCTTCGGCTAAAATACTTTTTATGGAACTCTTCCTGGAAGAATTCCCAAGTTACTCTCTCTCTCGGTACCACTGACACGAGAGTATTCCACCATTGGTAGGCCGAGTCTCGTAGAAATGACACTACATACTTCATGCACTCCTATGGCGTGCACGATAACTTATCAAATACTCTGATGGTATTTTCTAACCAGAACTCTGCTCTCTCCAGTTCATCATCAACACTAGCCTGAAATTCCTCAGCCCTGTACTTTTAAATTCTATCCACTGGAGGTTTCTCTCTCCTAACCATTTCTACTCCATGAGGAGCTATAGGGGCAAGCTGTGGGATCAGATGAAGTGGGGAAGGTGGAGTGTTCGGATTCACACGAGCAAACTCCAAGTACCAAGCATCCATCATACGAAGGTAGGCTTCTCTAGCCCCTAAGCCCTGACTCATCGTCACAGGCTCACTTTCAACTGGCGCAGTCCCTTCAGCGGGAGTCAGCGCATTACTTTCCACATTGTCTGCCATAGTTCCGTTGGGATCCATTTACTATATAAAAACATGATTTATATTCGTCAAGAGTCATCACACTATCAATATACAACTATGGCATGTATAGCTAGACTCGTACTCACGTAGGTTAGTCCTAGAATCTACTAAACCATAGCTCTGATACCACTAAATGTAACACCCCTTACCCAAGTCTGAAACCGAGATTGGGTACGAGTCATTACTAAACTTAAACACATGCATTCCAACATTTACAAATCATAAAAAGATGATCAATTTTAGAACTTTTCAAACCTTGTCTAGAATTCCTTATTACGGGCCTATGAGGCCCAAAATAAGCTTTAAGGACGATTCAAAACCAACCCAGGTCCTTTAAAGAACTCTGGAAAATGGCTCTTGAAACAGGGCACACGCCTATTTGGCCATCTTGGCATGGCCATATTGAAGGCCCGTGCAGTTCACACGGACTCAACACATCGGGACATGCTCGTGTCCCTAACCCGTGTGGAGTTAATTTCTAATTCAAACCTACAGGGGTTTTCACACGGCCTGGCACATGCCCGTGTCTATGGCCTGTGTCCTTCACACGGCCGTGACACGCCCGTGTCTCAGCTCGAGTCCAAAAACCTTGACATTCTATTTTTTATGTCAGCAACTATTTAGAGGCACACGGCCAAGGCACACACCTGTGTATTAGGCCGTGTGGTGAATTTAATTCCACATTTAAGATGCAGACTTCACACGGCTGAGACATATGGCCGTGTCTCTGCCCATGTGTTTACTACCATGCATACTAACTTGAAATTTTAAGGTGTAAGGGACACACGGTCAGACAACACACCCATGGGGCCAATCGTGTGTGGTACACGGCCTAAACACACAACTGTGTGCCTACCCCTATGGACAAAACAAGGCTATCTACCAAGCCTTTTTGCCACCCATACTTGCACCAACCTACACAACAACAAATATCTCCAATTCAGACAACAATATAAGACTAAATCAACCCAAACATGACAGTCAAATGCAAACCTCATAACACTCTAACAACCAAACATGCACTTGGTCATTCATACATTTTGTTCATCCAAGAAAGCATCATCATTTGCAATTATCAATAATGAATATTAACCATTAACCATGGCCTTATACAAAAAAAAAAAAAGGTTTTCATCCCAAGCCAACACAATTGGTTAGCTTAACAATATGACACACAACGAAAAGACTAAATCCCTATACATGCCATACTCAAGATAATAAAAGTAACTATACCAAAAGCTTCGATTAATAGTGTGAGCAATGCCTCTGATGTTCTTTGATCCATGAGCTAATTTAGTGGTGCTACAAGAAAATGAAAAGGAAAGTGGGTAAGCACAAAGCTTAGTAAGTTGCATGTAATATCGAAATAACAACCATGTTACCAGATGTGATCATATTCCCAATATATCATAACTCGCACAAGAGTAAATGTTCATTCCTTGCTATTCATACAACAAGAATAAAGTTCACATATCATCAATTTCATATAAGTTCCCATACCACTCACAACATGGTCATAAGCGCTATCATTTTGACATAAATCGTAAAATTCCCTTTGAACCATTTGCAATACTACAGGATAATCACTAAACCTCAAACATAGGGTACGATGCCGACTGTAACACCCCTTACCCGTATCCAACACCGAGACAGGGTTCGAGGCGTTACTGGACTTAAACATTCATAAACATGCAAAATCGGGCCATAAAATTTCTTTTTATTCAAAACTTTTCACACGCATACACATCGCCCTTAT
The DNA here is from genome assembly GCF_025698485.1 of Gossypium arboreum. Taxonomy (NCBI): domain Eukaryota; kingdom Viridiplantae; phylum Streptophyta; class Magnoliopsida; order Malvales; family Malvaceae; genus Gossypium; species Gossypium arboreum. The sequence continues at coordinate 56,170,606 of NC_069071.1, read as the reverse complement.
TTGGGTCTACGAAGCCCAAAACAAACTTTAGAGAGGGATCGGGTCTAAACGGGGAACTTTGGAAAGTTATGAGAAAACTTAGAAAATTTTACCATAAAACAGAGTCACACAGCCATGTGGACACAGGGGCACGCCGGTGTGCCTTTAACAGCCCGTGTCCTTAGGCTGTGTAACTCTCTGTTTATAATGTCAGCACACGAATTGAACTGCACAGGCAGGCTTCACGCTCGTGTGCTAAGCCGTGTACTCTACACGGTTGAGACATATGGCCGTGTCTCTACCTGTGTAGCCAACACTTAGGCTATTTTCCAAGCCTTCATGTTACCCATAATACCTTACAATCTTGCACACATCCAAATCACAAATCATAGTAGCATTTTAATGATTAAAACACTCTTTATTGAGACACAACATGACAATTTCAAGGCATTATTCACGTTTTACATATTCTCACATTATACTGATTCTAGGCATACCATATCTCAATTAATTAACCAAGTCAAGTACTTTACCACTTGTTCTCTTATACCATGATTATCAACTTATCCATTCAGTATTCATGTTCAAGACATTATTATCTTACTTGCCCTATTATATATATTAACCATGGTCATGACCACTTCGAATTGTCATAATGTATTCATCACACATGCATGTCACAACACCAATCATGCCTGGCCAACCATCATGCTCACATCATTTCATCACGAACATTATAACATAGCATGAATAGATAGATTTACAAACCATACTTATTATGAGCCACACCCTATAGCCATATACAATAAATCAAACTAAGCCAATACATTTGCCAAATCATAGAACACATATCATAAAAACTAATTCCTATACATGCCACTCACTTGAAACTTCTCAATCTATGTATCAATATCCCAAGGTGATAGCTTGGTAGTGTGATGTTGCCTCCGACGTTCTCCAACCCCGAGCTGGCCTGACAGCACTAAAAGAAATGGAAAGGAGTGAGTAAGCTTTACGCTTAGTAAGTCCATATGAAAATAATAAGCAAATTATCAACATGATTACATGGTAATATAGTCATAATTACACTTTTGCTGATTTTCTGGTCATGTTGTTTTCTCGAATCATAGTTACTAATTTATTCATATTTAGAGCTACGAAACTCCAAATTAAGATCCGTTAATTTTTCCTGAAACTAGACTCATATATATTCTTACCATAAAATTTTCAAAATTTTTGGTCTAGCAAATAAGTATAGTTTATTCTTTAAACTCTCCCCTATTTCGTTATCTGACAACTTCAACCTTTATCTACTAAAAATCTAATATCTCATAGTACGAGACTCGGATAAGTTACATTATTTACAAATGTCATGGCATTTTATCTATTAAAAATCAAATATCCCCATGTCCCAAATGTCATGGCATGGATATCCAAATTATTCCTAAGGTTCAATCGGGAGTCTCTACTACATCAATTCTCATCATGCACATTCACAACAATAGTCCACAATTTATGCCATATTAATTATACAATACATAAATACAGACAAGTTACATTATTTACTTGTAACTTACCTCAGTACACAAAATGTAGGCGACTAATTGTATTTAGTCCGCTTGCTTGGCTTTTCCCAGGTCTAGGTATTTAATCATCCCATTAATAAAAACATACTAAAATTCACAATTCGAAAAAATGATAGTTTTGCCCTTAGACTTTACAAAAATTACAATTTTGACCTTAGGCTCTTAAATCAAATTTTATCGATTTTCCTCATTAACCAAGCCTAGTCAAACTCTTTTTATACCTATAGCAACTCATAATTTTAAACATTTCACACAATTACAACCTATTTTACAAGCTTTACAAAATAGCCCATTTAGGTGTTTTCATGAAAACCCCTTTAACAAAAGTTGTTTATTTAACAACCGTGATTCATTTTCTTCCATGAAATTTCAGCAAAAAACATGAACACTCTCATATAAAATCCCTAGTCTCTCAACCATTTTGCAAAATAGTCCCCCCATTAGTTAGCTTAAGCTATAAGGGCTCTAAAAATACAAAAATCATTAAGATAGACCACTAAAATCACTTACTTGCAAGGGTAAAGAGTTGATGAAATTTCAAGCTTCCAAAACCCTTATTTTTTTGAAAATTTTAGTGGAGAGGAGAAAGGTGAAAGGTGATAACTTTTTTCCTTATTTTATTTTATTTCAAGTCAATTTAGTCACCAAATTTCACCTAACCTTTGGCCATTACAATTGTTTTGTCTCTATGGCCGACCACCCTTGTTATAATGGGTCTATTTTCCCTTTAAAGACCCCTAATTAAGGTTCTCTAGCTATTGAACAAATCTAGCTAGTAAAAAAAAAACTTTTGCCCTTTATGCATTTAGTCATTTTTCGTATTTGAACTCACAATTGTTAAAATTAATTCACCAAAATTTTCATGCACTCATATAATCATGCTATAACACCAAAATAATAATAAGATTTCTCTGACTCTAGATTTGTGGTCTCAAAACCACTATTCTGGCTAGGCCCTATATCGGGTTGTTGCAGTAGACAATGAGGACAATTTGGACCAAAACACACAAATAGGAATGGTATTCAAAAGCTTGTCTAAGGATTTTGTTGGTTTTTGGGCCACATATAACCTTCCTAACAAAAAACTAACTTTTACTATAAACTCTAAATTATATAGATTTTTTTATAGATGTTTATGTCAACTTTTTACTTAGAATTTATGTTAATCCCTAGTATTTGAATATTTAATTGGGTGATTTTTGTTAATCTTGAGATAATAGGGGTAATTTTAGTAAAGTATGCAATTTTATAGATTTATGTATTAAATTTTTATAATTTAACTATCTTACGTTATATAGTAATTTATGTGCTTTAATTGTTGCAATAGGGCCATTGAATTCATAAGTGTGGGACCTTATTTAAATCATACATTGACATGAGTTACACTCCACCTCAATTGGACAGAAAAGGCAGCAAATTAAGTCAAGAGAAGTCAATTTGATCCAGTTGAAGTTGTCTTGTTGAGAAGTGCAAGTCTAATAGTCATTTGGGTCACAAAACCGTCCAAGTATGGGGGAAAGTAGTCTGAATCGACTAAGGCATCAAGAGCAGCCCAAATTAGCTATGGGATAATAAATTTGGAGGCCCCATCACTTTTGAAAAAAATAAAAAATCAGCCCCTAACTAATACCCAAGAAACCGTCCAACCTCTTGCATGATTCATACATGAAATCAAGTATGAATCAAGCAACCACCAACCTCTTCCTCCACATTTCATGGTCGGCCAAGCAAGGGAGCATTTCAATAGATCTCCATGTAATTTTTAGCAAACTCCCTAGCCATTCCTTACAATAAATACCACCCCTCATTTCCCAATTCAAGCATCCCTCATTCATCTCTCATTTCACATTCTTCTCATCTTTCTCTCATCTTTTATTCCCTTTCTTCCACGTATAACTCATCCATTTCTCCACCTCCCTTAGCTAGCATTTCCCTTGAGGGAAATAACTCTTGGTTGGCCACCTTGAAGAGCATTTTGTGAAGGATCAATCACGAGAATTGGGGGAAGCCACCATGATTGGTCTTCAAAGACTCACCGAAATCATCAAAAGTTTCTTCTTTCCTATTCTTTAATTTTATTCTTAGTTATTCAACATGTTTTCAAATTGTTGTAATGTTTTTCCATTGACAATAATGACTTAATTTTTTTTAGCTATAATAATTGCGATGACTGAATAAAATTCATTTAATTCATGTTTATATTGTTTTGTGCCTCAATTGTTTATGCTTCCAATTAAAATCATTATGTATTTCATCCATCAAAATATGTTTGAATGCATTAGAATTAATTAGTCAATCTTAATCAGATGATAGCTAATGGACGCGAGAATTGGAAGGTGCATGATTAATTTATATCCTAATCAGAATAAATTAGAGGTTTGTAATAGACCAATAGAACCTATTACCTTGCATAACTTTAGGTTTATGTGATTAAATTATTTCAAACCTAATCTGTCCCTGTTACTTCACATAAATTCTAAGGAATCCTTGGTTAAATTATGACATTGGTTTATGCATATTTTTCTAAGTATAAGATTAGGTTGAACTTGTATGAGATTCCTAGTTAATGAATGATCGAGTTGCCATGAGTTATTTTCCAAACATTGCTAAACATGATGAAAATGAATTGAGAAAAGTGTTGTAATTGTTCTAGCTTATTCATGTTATTGTTGTTGAACTTGTAAAATTGCTGTTAAACCATCGCCCTGCATTTTATTTCATCTCATTTGAATTTAGGTTAATTTGCATCAATGAATTAATTTAATTTTAACATCTACCACTTCAAAATAATTGTGTTTTCTTTACCAACTTGTAAATTCATAATTTTTTAATTATTTGGTTTGTAGATACAGTCTCTATGGAGAGGATATCTCTTTCACTTATTACTTGATAACGACTATGTACACTTGCACAAACCTACACGTTACAATTTTTTAGCGCCATTGTCGAGGACTATTAATTTAATAATTATTTGTGAAATTATTTCTTGCAATTTGGTTTATTTATTTTTATTCTTTTAATTTTAAATTTTTTTTATTTACTTTCAAGTGTTTATGAGCACAGAACAAATCATTGATTTACTTCCTATAAACCCTGAAATCGAGCAGACACTTTGACAAAAAAGACAAGAAATACTAGCTCATAGACAAGCCGTAGAAATGGACTTGAGAATCAAGATGATGTTCTAAGAAATGGAGCCATTAATGCTTGTAATTCTACCCTTATTGTTGATGATGGGGATCGAGTTATAAGGCAATATTATGTGCCCCATTTTATGAACTTAATCTGGGAGTTAGGAGACCATAGATCGAGGTACCACGGTTTGAATTGAAGCATATGATGTTTCAAATGCTTCAAACAATGGTTAGTTTAGTGGAATGCCCACAGAAGATCCACACCTTCACCTTTGATTGTTCATGGAGGTGAATGATTCCTTCAAGATAGCTGGTGTAACTGAAGACACATTGAGGTTGAAGTTGCTTCCATACTCATTGTGAGATTGAGCGTAAGCATGGCTTAATTCATTACCACCACATTCAATTTTTAATTGGCAAGAATTAGCTGAACGCTTTCTGGTAAAGTGTTTCCCACCTTGCAAAAATGCTAAGCTATGAAATGAGATCACCACTTTTCAACAAATGGATGATGAATCCTTATACAAGGCATGGGAAAGATTCAAGGAGTTACTTCATATATACCCTCACCACGGTATTCTATATTGCATCCAGTTGGAGACATTTTATAATGGTCTCAATGCACACAAAAGGTTGGTGGTAGATGCTTCTAAAAATGGGGCTCTTTTATCAAAGTCTTATAATGAGGCTTATGAAATCATCGAGAGAATATCCAGTTACAACTATGAATTGCCAAAAATTTGAGCAGCTTTAGGAAGACGAGTAGCCGAAGTGCATGAAGTAGATGCCCTCACTTCACTCTTAGATTAGGTATCATCTATCTTTTCAATATTGAAATAGTTTACTACTAATGGTTTAAATCATGTTGCAGCTTAGCCACAGAGTCACTTTCATGTTATTTCCTATGTATATTTTAGGGATGGTCAATTGTCCATCAAATTCTAAGTTTGTTTACTACGTAGGGGATCAATACCAGAATAGAAGTGGACAAGGAACACGATTCAAATTCTATAATCATTCCTGGAAAAACCATCCAAACTTTTCTTGTAGTAACCAAGGGGGAGGACCGAACAACAACTACATGCAACATAGATCAAATTAACCCCAAGGGTTTAATCAACAAGTTCAGAAACAACCACAAGATGAACCGTCCAATAATTTGGAGAATTTTTTAAGGCGTACATGGTGAAGAATGACGCCTTAATCCAAATTCAAGAAGCAAAACTAAAAATTTGGAGAACCAAGTAGGTCAGTTAGCTACAGAACTTCGAAATAGACCGTAAGGATGTAACATCCCGAAATAGGGCCTAAACGAAATAATGGTTGCGAAACCACGAATCCAACGTCAAACAAAATTTATTCCAATTAATTTTTAAGGTTTATTCATTGATTGAATAATTGTGTGAAAATTTCGTGAAGAAATTTTATGTATGAGTGCCTAATTTGATAATTAGGACTAAATTGTAAAATTAGCAAAATGTGTGTTCTAGACAATAAAGGGGATTTAATTGAAATGGGTTCTTAAATTGGAGGTCCTTATTTAGCAATTAGACCATTATATTTAAGTTTGGACAAAAATGGGCAAGAATAGGACAAATTTGAAAGAAAAGCCTTTAAGGGCATTTTGGTCATTTAGCAATTAAAAGAATTAAAAAGGGAAAATAGAGCCAAAATTGGTCCATCTTCTTCATGGAGGCTGAATATAGCATGGGGGAAGCCATGGTTAGGGTTCCAAGCTTTCCAAGCTCAATAGTAAGTCCGTTCTAGCCTCGTTTTAATGTTCTTTACGTTTTTTGAGTCCTGGTAACTTGATTTAGCTTATTCTAGCAATAATTCATGCTAGGGTTCATATTTGGAAAAATACCCATAGGTTAAATGTGTTTATTTTGATGCTTTATGGTAGAATATGAAGCTTGAAATTATGTTAAACAACTTTTGCTAAGGGATTTTAAGTGAAAACGAGTAAAACGACATAATCGGTAAAAATACCTAATGTTCATAAGTACATGATAGAGTGGGAATTTGATGTTGCCATAAAAGGGAACAATGCTCATCATGTCATAAAAAATAAGAAAAATGGATAAATTTTAATTTTCGAGTCTTAGGGCAAAATTATAATTTTGCCAAAGTATAAGTTAGGGAATGTTTTGAATAGTACATTAATTAAATAAGTGAAATATGATGTTTTAGATCACGGAAAGTGAGATTTGGACCTAGAACGGGAGAAAAACTAAAAATTGAGAAAGTTGGTAAAATGGTCGCTCTGGTGTCGAGGTAAGTTCATATGTTTAATAAACATTTAATTATGCATATTTGAATGATAAATTGATACTTTGGCCATAAATACTTTAGTATTGAGTTTCAAATATAATGATTAATGTTCGATAATAATTCAATATTGGAAAGAGAACTTGTATAATTTATATGTAAGACCATATTTTGTATTATGGCTTTGTATGATAACAAGAAGGTATTGACTAGCATAGTTTGATGAGAATAAGTTAAGTTGATGATATGATGAGATTGAGAATGTAAGTATGTAAGTTGAGTAGCATTTTATTATTATGCAATTATTGTTATTAGTATTGTTATTATTGAGTTATGCGACTAACCTTGAGAATTTGAGCAAGTATGTTTCAGCTATGACTTGACAAGGTATTGATATCTCAAAGTCCATGGTTGTACCATGGCAATTAAGGAAGAATTAACGGAAATTTCCATGTTCATAACATGGCATTTGAGGAGGAATTGACGGTTAAGGATACCATGTAAGACCATGTCAAGACATGGCATTGGTAAGGCAAGGATCCCGTGTAAGACCATGTCAAGACATGGCATCAGCATTGATTAAGAACTCCATGTAAGACCACATCAAGATGTGGCATTGGCACTAAGACAAGGATACCATGTAAGACCATGTTTGGAACATGGCATTTTGTAAGACAAGGATACCATGTAAGACCATCTTTGGAACATGGCATTTGGTAAGATAAGGTTATCATGTAAGACCATACCAAGGCATGGCATTGATAAGTTCTATAAGGAAAGTAAATCATGTAAGACCATGTCAAGACATGCCATTGATGAGTTACTATAAGGCAAAGGTCCCATGTGAGACCATGCCAAGGCATGGTATTGGTGAGTTCATAAGGCAAGGATACCACGTAAGACCATGTCAAGACATGGCAATGGTAAGTTCAAAAAGGAAAAGGTTCTCGAGCAATCCAAAGAGTAAGCCAAAGAAAAAACAAGGTGAGAACATGAAGAAAGAGTATAGGTATGCATTCAAGGCTTATTTAATATTGAGATTGTAAGTAATTGAGATTATCAAGTATTAAGTAAGTGATGAGTTTTTAGTTATGCTTGTGAAACTTTATGACATGATTGGTAATATGCCTATATTATGAAAGAGTACTCATGTGTTAAGTGAGATGTTGCAGGTATGTAAGCAAGCTATTAAGTAAGGTTCCTTTTGTATTCTGAGCCTTTGGTAAGGTTACCGATGAGTAAGATGGGAAAGTAAGAACTAAACATTATTTAAGCAAATTATGACAACATAGTAGTAAGCTAAATTGATTGCTAACGCTTATTATTTTACATGTGAACTTACTAAACTTTATAAGCTTATTTCTTTCACTTTCCCATGTTTCAGAGTACTTAAAAGCAAGCTCGGGTTGGAGGTCGTCTGAGATCACTTCACACTATCGACTATCAAGTTACCAAATGGGTATCTTCGTTTACAAACGTTCTAGTTTATGGCATGTATAGGGACTTAGCCATTTTGTGTGTATGTACTTATGATATGGCTAAACAATGGTATGTAAATATTTGATAATGATTAGCTATTGAAACTACTAATGAAGAACATGTTTCGGTGCTATGTATGCCTAAATGATTATTAATAAAAAGAAATCATGAAAAAGTGAAATTAGCATTAAAGCAGTATTGAACAGCAGCAGTGATGTGATCTTGAAAAATCACCAAGAACAGTAGAAATGAAATTAGGTGATGAATGAGATATAGAATTAAATCTTATTGAGTCTATTTTCATATGAAAGAAACAGAGTAAACAAAAGAAGTGTATATTAAGAGATATTTGAATTTTAGTGAGACAGGGTTAGAGCGATTTCTGAATCCCCTATTCTGACTTTATAAATTCACTAAAAATTGTAGAAAAAGAATTAGGAGTTATAGTTTATATTTCTAGATTCCTTAATGAATCTACTTTCAAGAGTGACAAACAACATGGTATTTTGAATTCTGTACAGGGAGAAAATTGTAGTGAGGAGAGGTCAGAGTAGTCGAATAGTGCAATAGGGGAAACTTTAATAATAAACTGTACTAATTGGCTGGACCAAAAATCCTAGAAAACAATTACGAAGAAGATATATGAGTCTAGTTTCAGGGAAAATTCACGAATTTAAATTTTGAGTTTTTTTACTCGAGTTATGATTTATTTAGTGACTATGACACAGGTGGGCAGTTTTATAAGGAATAATGAAATAAATTGTTTTGATTTGTCTAAGTATTCGAAAAATTTTTAATGTTCCCGGTTTGGTCCCGAACTGTTTCAATTGCATGTTTTAGGTTCTCAAGGTCCCTTTTTAGGGACATATTGAATGAATATAAATTAATTAATTTTAAAAGCAAATTTTATGCCCCAAATTAGTAAGTTAAGTCAGGTAACGCCTCGTGCTCGACTCCGGCAACTGTCTCGGGTAAGGGGTGTTACAAAGGAGCCTTGTCGAGTGACACAAAAAATCTATGGAATTTGGGTAAGGAACACTGCAAAGTAGTTGCTTTATGAAGTGGTAAAGCTTTGGAACCCAAGGAAGTTGAGGTTGAAGAAGAACCTATCAAGGAGGAGGAAAATCAACTAATAGTTAAAATTCCTGCACCAGAAGAGCCGAATTCTACAAAGACTGAAGAGGTAAAATCTAAACTAGTGAATTCGATGAGCTAACACCTTCTTTAAATGTGGATACAATTCCTAAGAAAAGTTGTCTGAGTTAAGCTAAAATTCTAACACCTCCGTATCCATAAAGACTCAAGCAACAAAAATAGGAGGTGTAATTTAAAATTTTTTTGAACATTCTAAAGCAGCTTCACATCAATATGCCATTGGTAGAAGCCATAGAACAAATGTCCAATTATGTCAAGTTCATGAATGACATTCTATCCAAGAACAAGAACTTAGCGAATTCAAAACTATAGCATTAACGAAGGAGTACAATGTTCTCCTACAGAACAAGCTACCTCCAAAATTGAAGGACCCTAGAAGCTTTATTATACCTCGTAATATTGGAGAATCTTACTATGGTAAAGCTTTATGTGATTTAGGAATGAGCACCAACTTGATGCTAAAGTCTATTTTCAAGATGTTGGGAATAGGTGAAGCAAGACCCACAACTGTGACACTCCAATTGGCAGATCGATCTCTAGCATACCCTGAAGGAGATGTTTTGGTATGTGTAGATAAGTTTATCTTTCCTGCTGATTTTATCGTTTTAGATTTTGAAGTAGATAAGGAAGTACCAATCATCCGAGGGAGACCTTTCCTAGAAACGGAGAGAACATTAATAGACGGGTACAAGGTGAACTCATTATCCAAGTTCAAGATTACCAAGTGAATTTTAATGTTCTTAAAGCCATGAAGTTCCCTGATCCGGTGAAAGAATGCTCAACACCGAAGGAGCTAGAATCTTTAGTTTCTATAGAATGGGAGTGCAATTTTGTAGAAGATCCATTGGAAAACACCTTAGGGTCTGAGCCAGTGGTAGATGAACAAGGTAACGAAAATATGGCTTTGATGGAAGTCAATCTAAAGGACTATGTTCGACCAGCGCGGTTTGAATCATTGGAGTTAGAAGCTTGAGAACACACATAACCAAAGTTATCAATCGAGGAACCTTCCAAACTTGAACTTAAGGTACTTCCCTTTCATTTGAAATATGATTATTTAAGTAATTGTACTACTTTGTCTGTGGTTATTTCAGCAAAACTAACAGAACACCAAGAGGAGCAGTTGATTGAAGTTTTGAAGAAATTCAAAAATGCGACTGGTTGGACTTTAGCTGATATCCGAGGAATATGTCCTTCCTTTTATATGCATAAGCTTATATCAAAGGAGGGAAAAAAAGGTAGAATTGAGGGACAGAAGAGTTTGATCCAATCTCGAGTATTTGAGCTTAGAAGACTCGAATCAATGGGAAAAAGCAAGGATCATTTATCCCATCTATGATATTCCATGGGTGGGACCTGTACTGAAGAAAGAAATTATCACAAATAATGAGATGATTCCATTAATGACAATCACATGTAGGTAAAAGTGTGTGAATGACAGAAAGTTGAGCAAAGCAACGCAGAAAGTCCAATTCCCATTGCTATTCCTTGATCAAATGTTGAATATAATTACTGGGCAATATTATCTTTTCTTTCTAGATGGGAATGATTGGTTTGATAAATGGTCATTTGACATCGCCTCGGTCAGTAATGATCACCAATGACATTGAAGGAGTTCTCTTCACTTTCTTTATCATTATTTTATTTTTATTTTTTTTCATTTGAATAAATTTCATATTTAGAATTACTTTTTCTTGACTTAATACATTAAATTAATTCTATATAAAGAGATTTGAGCTTAAATAGGACCATTTGTGACCCTTCCAACCTTTCCTGGGAATTTAATTTGATGTAATTTTTCGAGAAGAAATTTTCTAAGAAGCCCAAAAGGAATTTTTTATTTTTTTTCAATTTTAATTTTATTATTTTGTGTTAAATAAGAGGGTCAAGTTGGCCCAAGTACTAATCATTTTTTTTAGTACAGTTTAATTTTTCAAATAAAAGAAAATTGCAGTTTGGGCTTGAGGCCCAAAACAGTGAAGAGGAAGAAAGTACCCACTTATCATCGTCCATAGGTCCCACCAAAACCCTAAATTTGTCGCCACATATATTTCTCTCCATGCCCTTCTACCCAAGTAACTTGTTTAGTAAATGTTTTGCTAAATTTTTCCCTAGTTTACTACTATATAAACCCCTTACCACCATCATATTCTCCACACTAAAAAACAAATAGCCTTAAACCCCATTGGCCTCCAAGCTCTAAATTTCCTCTTAAATTTTTTTTTCTTCCTTTCTTTCCATCGCACCTCTTCCTCACTGCAGCAATCTTTTCCCCTTTTTGTCACCACACCGCCGCCGTAAATACCTATTGTCGTAGCAAATCACCCCTACCCCTAGCCAAACTTTGCCATAACCTTCACCTTAAAAAGCCAATTTTTTTCTTTTCTTTCGGGAAAAGTTATTATGTCTCGAAAGAGAACTAGATCTTCAAAGACTTTTGCCGAAAATCCAATTATGATTCAAAATGAAAAAGAAATGGAAAGATTTGATTCCATATTCAAAAATCAGCCACAAGGCCAGAAAAAGGTTTCAATTTGGAGAACAATAAAAATGTGATTGTGCCTTTTTCAATTAGGAAAACAATTAAGGCCTTAAATTGAAATTAATTTTGTGACGTACAATCACTGCTTGAAGAGGAATTGGTACGAGGGTTCTATGCCAATTTAACCACACTAGATGCTTCTAAAGTTCTTGTTCATAAAAAGAAGGTACCCTTTACTTCTAAATCCATTAATGATTTGTTTAACCTACCTAATGCTGAAGAAGATGAATACTCTACCATGATGACAAATATCAATTAAGATTTTCTTCAACAAGTAATAAATGTCGTAAAAAATCTGGGATCCCAATGAGTTATAATGAAATATGGTAGTCATTCTTGCCGAAGGGAATACCTAAAACCAGTAGCTAAGGTATGGTTCTACTTTGTTCGATATAGCTTCATGCCTATCTCACATAGTTCCACCATCTCGATGGAACGAATGCTTTTCTTATATACAATTATGATAGAAAAGTCCATCACTATTGTGAAAATTATTCTCAAAGAGATTCAAGATTATGCTAAGAAAAAGGCAAGAAGTGTTTACTTTCCATTACTGACTACTTCACTTTGCTTGAGAGCCCAAGTTAAATCAAAAGAAAACTTAAAGGGCTGATTCGTTCAAGGTTGCATAACAAGACATGACCTTGAAATGTTAGTAGAAAATGTTGAACAGTTGAACCAGGTCGAGATGAATGAGCCAGATGAACTAGAATATAAAGAATCATCAACCAAATCTGAGCCTAATGTTGAATCAGAAAATGAACCAAAAAAAAAAGAAAAATTTGAAGATGAACCAATAGAGCCAAACTTTGTTGAAATAGTGGAGCCATATGTTAATCCTGAGTTGACCGTTCCGATGACCACTTCTTCAAACACTATGAATAAATCAGAATTTTCAACTATGATGGATATGTAGAAATATATGCAAAAATTAAAGATGATTCCATAAGGAATACTTTTAAAAATATCTCTAGCAGATTCATTCTTGAGTTCCCAAATCATATCTTCGAGACATGGCAAGAAGAGGTCACGAATACAAACAAGAACGAGAAGGCAAAGGAGTACAACAAAGGGGATGATACAAATGAATAAGATGGGGGTTTCTTGTTCTTTTCTTAGTATCATTCTTAAGCATCTTTATTTACTTTAGGAATATTTTGTTTTATGCATAATAAAAATTGAATAATTTGCAATACATGAATAAATTAAGTCTGAATTTTGTTATCTAATAAAAAGCAAAGTAATGTGGTAATGTGAATGTACATGTCTAGGATTGGATTGACAAGAAAAGACTTGGTATTTAAAAAGTCTTCATGACTCACGTCTCTTAATTGCAATCCTACCTAGTGTACAATTTTTATTCATTGCTTTGTTATTATGCAATGAGGACATTACTTTTTTTAAAGGGGGGTAAGGGCCAATCTTGTATGTTTATGACTTTTTTTTTTCAATTTTCACACATATGTATGCTAAAATAAATAAGTGCTCAGAGAAATTTTTTGTTTGTAAGTTAGCCTATATGAATTTATAATTTCTAATTTTTTTCAAGTTTTTTTTTTTGAATTTATGTTAGCATAATGATGATTTAGCTATGTTTAGTAAGTTCCATGCAAAATTTTGCCATGAAATTTTTCTTTCTCTTTGAATTAGACATGCATGAAGGTTTAACTCTTTAGAATTTGGTTAGTAACTTTCTTGAGATGAAATCCTAGGAGACATAGGAATCTGAAAAATGATATAGGCACATTTTGATTGGACCATTTGAGCCATTCAAGCTTACCGTAATTAAAATTAACCCTTGAAACCTTAATTTGATATATATGGCCTATTGATTTGATCTACCTACATCATAAGCATGTTTACTATCTTTTCATAAATTTTATCTTAATTTTTGCACCAACCTCTACTTGCTTTGGTAAATAAATTTTGGGGAGAAGTCAAAAGAAGGTATTTGATGTGAGTCAAAAAAAAATATCAAATGTTGAAAAATTGATCAAATGATGTATGATCAAATATATGATCAAGTCATGAGAAATATGAGCTTCAAAATTAAGTTTGGAGGTTTTAACCCTAATGAAAAAGGTGAATTTTGCTGCGTAAGGTTCAAGGCAAGTTTAAGGTTATTTGAGCCTAAAAAAATCATTTCTCTTAATCCTTACCATAAGCCTAGCCCCATTACAACCCTATGAAAGACCTATTGATTTTGATCATTATGAAATGATAGAAATTCATTCATTTCATCAGCATATAGATCTAGACACTCAAAATTCATAATTGGGAAAAATGACCATTTTGCCCCTAGACTTTCACAAAATGACCATTTTACCCCTAGGTTTGAAAATTGATTTTTATCACATTTTCTCACTAACCTAGCCTAGCTGAATACTTTTTATACTAGAAGAAGCCCAAAATTCTCATTATGTCACACATTTATCACCTATTTTACAACTTATGCAAAATGGTCCTTAGTTAGGGTTTCCATGAAAACTACTTCACAAAAGTTATTTATTTCACAACCATAACTCATATTCTTCCATAAAATTTCAAAAAACATCATAATCTCATTCATGGCAAATCCCTAGACTATCAACCATTTTGCAAAATGGTCCCCCCATTAGCTAGCTCATGTCATAAGGGTCCCCAAAACACAAAAAGCATCAAGAAAAGTCATCAAAATCACTTACTTGTAGAGATATTAAGTGGCTGAAATTTTTCAAGCTTCAAAACCCCTCTTATGGTTGATATTTTCGGTGGGAAGAAGATGAGAGGAAATATGATATAATTCTCTCTTTGTTTTATTTTATTTTAGTCAATCTAGTCACCAAACCCACCAAACTTTGACTTTTTGACCATCTTTGCCTCCTATGGTCGGCCATGCCTCTTTAAAGGGTCTAATTTCCCTTTAAAGACCCCCAATTTAGGTTCTCTAGCTATTTGACACCCTTAGCTATCAAAATAGGACTTTTGCACTTTATGTGATTTAGTGTTTTTTCGCAATTAAGCTCACAAACGCTAAAATTAAACCACCAAAATTTTCATGCACCTTTATAAACATGCCATCACACATAAAATAATATTAAAAATAACTTTTCTGACCTCGGGTTAGTGGTTCCAAAACCATTATTCCGACTAGGCTCAAAATCGGGCTGTTACGTATTTGTATACTATGCTAATGATATGATTGCATTATGTTTAAGATACATGATGACCTTGTGGTGAATTATGTTTGAATGAATGATGAACATGAGGTATGATGCAAATTATGTGTTCATGAGGTACGACATGGGAAGGTAAATGTGTGATAAGAGTTTTGAATGGAGAATATATAGATATACACATAAGATACTTGTGATATATACTATGTTTTGATTACAATATTGATTTAAGTAAAGAAATGGCATGGAATGCTTATTATTTTCATGCAGGCTTACTAAGCTTTAAAGCTTACTCCCTCATTTCCATTTCTTTTAGTGTTGTCAGGTTGGCTCGGGGTTGGACATAGTCGGAGGCAGCATCACACCATCAAGCTATCACCTTTAGGGTATTGATAAACCTTAAGTGCCATCGAGTGAGTGGCATGTATTGTAACGCCCCGTACCCGAGTCCGCTGCCGGAATCGGACACGAGGGCTAACGGCTTAAACCATTCACTTTTACAGTCCATTTTAAAATTTTTCCAGGCAGTCGGCTAACTGCATCACTGTCACTTTAAAAATCATAACTTGAGTTCTACAACTTGAAAATCAGTTTCATAATTTTTCCCTGAAACTAGACTCATATATGCATCTACAAATTTTTTTCTAGAATTTTTGGTCAGGCCAATTAGTACATTTTATTAGTTAAAGTCTCCACTGTTACAGGGTGCGACTACACTGACCTTCATACATTACGACCTAGATATCTCCCTGTACAGGGATTCAATACTGATGCCGTTTCTTTCTATAGAAACTAGACCCAAATAGGAATCTATACATATATAGCATGACTGATAATTATCTCTGGTTAATTCACAATGAATTTCCAAAGTCAGAACAGGGAATCCAGAAACCGTTCTGGCCCTGTTTCACGAAAACCTAATTATCTCGTAACATACAACTCACATGACCGTTTCATTTCTTCCATATGAATGTAGATTCATTAAGGTTCATTTACATAATTTATTCATTATTTAATTCCATTCCTACTATTTTTAGTGATTTTTCACATCCACCTCACTGCAGCTGTCAACCTCTGTCATTAAGGTAGATTTTACCTACTTCATAATTTCCTTGATTCAACTAGCCCTTTTAACATACATGGCACAAAAGATAATCACGATTAACCATTCCAAGGGCTAATCGATTCCAAACATTACCACATCTCTTAATGAACAACATACAAAATGATCATGATACCATGCCAAGGTGCATACAAGCCATTTTCGCATGGCTAAAAGTTTACATACCAAATTTTCAACAAAACATATTAGCCTATACATGCCAAAATGCTCTCCTAGACCCACTAAGAAGAAAGTACCAAAAGTTGCTAGCGGTGTGATGACTTTGACGACGGTCTCGAGCACACCAAAATGGATCAAGAACCTAGGTAAGCAACAAACAAGCACACCAAATGAGTACATAACTCGATGAAGTCATAAGCACTACTCTACCATCCAACATTAATAATCATTTTTTTTGTTTCTTTCAAATCATAACAACTATGCTACAGTTTCTTAAATTCTTGGTTCGATCTCATGCCAAGTCCTTCAATTAATTCAATGCCAAGTCAGCCCAATCAATGTAGACCCATTTCCTCAAGTTTGGAACAACGATGCACTAGATAAATCTATGCATACACCGCACAACCTCAAATTCAATATGTAGTTAATAGCTCAATCACTTACCTCATTCATCACAATTTATACCAACAACCAAACGTTGCACACATAGTGCTTATTATGTTGGCACACATAGTGCCATAGTAAATCGCACACATAGTGCTATAGTAAATCGCACACATAGTGCCATAGTAAATAGCACACATAGTGCATTTGAGATTCCCTCATGCTTCAACCTCCCAATCGGCACACATAGTGCCACTTAATTTTTGCACACATTATGCCCTATGTCAATTCATCATGGTAATGCAATTTGCTAAATTCAAATTGTACATATGGTCATATTAACAAGTAGGAGAATCACTCCGAAAAATATCTATCCAAGGAGTTCTCACAACAAGTGCTTAAGGACTTACCTTGCGTTGAGTATAACGGTTCCGACCCGGCTACTCGATGTCCTTGGCTTTGCCCTTGCTTGTTTCTCCTTCTTTAACTTCTCGGGCTTAATAGATAAATAAACTAGTTTAATCATCTTGCTGTACATTTATAATTCAATTACACATGCACATGTATATTTGCATATTCGGCAACCCTCTTACTAATTACCCATTTAGTCTATTATATACATGATTAAAGGTAACATCATGAATGGGCATACTTATATATATATATACATACCGATTGTGCACCAAAATTTGACTCAACATCACCTACATACTCACTTTGATGGCGAATATATATATACATGTATAGTGTTATCTACAACATCATCTAAACACCTAAATTTTTCTCATGCACACTTGATCAACCTTTTTCCCAATCTAGCATAGCTTCACCTCCATTTGTGATATCATATAAATTTGCATGTTGCTACATTTCTTAAGTTCAACATCTCTATGCCCATTATAGCCACTCCCATAATCAAATTCTAAAATCGGCAACATCCCTTTCAACTATGTTAGCCGAATACTCCTCCCTTCTTAGTCCCAACTTGGCACCTCCAACAAAAAGGACTTAACATCTTCCCTTTCATGCTAACATAACAAGCAACTTAGTTCATCCATACAACTAACATGTTAATAGCATCAAGGTATCAACTAAAATTTTTAAGCTTCTTGTCAACTTTCAACTCTCCAACAACCCCAAATCCGACCTTGGGATAGATAGTATTTAGACCCATCACCCAAAGGTTGTGTAAACTTCCAAAAAAAATACCATTGAACATACCTTGATCTAAAGGACCACCTTGGCCGAATCTTGCTTCCTCTTCTTCCTCTAGTTACGACAATTGCAAAAGAAAGAAAACATGAGCACTCCTTCTTCCCTCCTTATTAAGCATTCAAACTCTCTCATTTTCATGCCACAAGAAGTGAAAGAAAATGATGAACATTTTTCTTTCTTCCTCCCTCAACTCACGGCAATGGGGGTACACCCACACCATTTTCTTTTTTTTTCTTTATTACCCATGTTTCTTATTTATTTTTTTCTACATACCCACTAACTAAACATGTTTGCAACATGTTTCCACCCATAGCATGGCCGGCCATCATGCTTAAATTTGGGTAAATTGACATACAAACCCACCTTTTTTCACAACATGCACTTATAGGCCACCCTACATTTGCCTAGCACATTTCTAAATTTTCTCACATAAGTCCTATTTGACAAAATTCACTTATAATTAACAAAATTCAAACATGAAATTTTCACACATGCATATGTACATATAATGAGCATCAACTATGACAGTTAATTATTTTTATGACTCGGTTTAGTGGTCCCGAACCCACTTTCTGACTAGGGTCAATTTAGGGCTATTACATGTATAGGGACTTAGTTATTATGATATATGTCCTTATGATTTAGCCAAATGTGTTGGTTTGTATAAATTTATTGTATATGGCCATGAGTTGTGGCTCATATTGATTATGGTTTGTTAGCCTATCTATCCATGCTATATCCTAATGCTTGGTGATGTGATGAAGTAGTCATGCTTGTTTGCTATGAATGGTTAGTGTTATGACATATGTACATGATGAATGCTTTATGACCAATCGAAATGGTCATAGCCAAGAAGTAATTATGTGATATGGTAATAAGATGATGATGATTGAACATGAGTGCTTGATGATTAAGTTAGAATTAATTGATAAGTTGAAGATCATGAATTAATGGTAAAAGTGGTAACACAATGACAAGGCCAATGAATATGAATTGTTGTGCCTAGTGATGATCATTTTATAAACCACTAAACTAGGCTATGGTCACGACTAAGGCAAGCACACCTATCGAATGATAGTATTAGTTACGGTGAGTCCAGAGTTTCATATCCACAAGAACTAAAAGTACTAGTATTAACTATCTTTCTATTATTTAGCTTAAAATAAAAGGGATTTGTTTTAATCTAAATTTAACTAAACTAATTAACTAATGAGCGTGATAGAGAGTGAAGAAAGTAATTGAATAACCAATAATAAAGACAATACCCAAGGAAGAATCCACCTAGACTCCACTTATTATTCCGGTTCTAAATCTAATGATTTATTCGCTTGTCTTGATCTGTAGCAATCCCTAAATTATGTTAATATCTCTTTTGAGACTAAAAAAAACTGACTCTAGGTTGATTAATTGAAATCTCTTTCTAATTAAAACCCCTATTGTCGCATTAACTCGATCTATGGATTCCCTTATTAGATTTGACTATAATCCGGCAGATTTATGTCGCCCTATTTCTAGGGTTGCATGCAACTCCACTTAATTATTTGAGATCTACTCTTAAACAGAGACTTTTGCTCCAATGAATAAGCACATCAACTTGAATTAATCTCCTGAGAACATTAAGACAAGAATTAAAAAAAAACATAATTAAGAACAAGAACAAATATTTGTCATTAATTTCAGAATATTAAATAACAAGATCTGTCTTAAGTTTCATCCTCCCTAGGTATTTAGGGAGTTTAGTTCATAATGTAGTAGGAAAACATCTCAAAAATAGGAAAATAACAAAACATAAAGAAACCCAAAAACTTCGAGAGAAATTGAAGGGAGATTTTCAGTCTTAAAGGAGATCCTACTTCCGTGCTGAATCCGTTGGTGTTCTTCGAGTAATTCCTGTGTTCTAATCTACATCCCCTTTTTGATCCTCTTCTCGTATGTTTAAATAGACTTTGGAATGCCCAAAATATTCCAAAATTAGCCTTTTCCGAGTAGAATTAAAATAGGTCTCTATAGGGACACGGCCGTGTGGCACGCCCGTGTGATGGTGCTTAGGCGATGTGCAATTCTGATATGTTTTAATTCGACACAGCCATGACACACAAGCATGTGGTCTACCCGTGTGTCTCACATGGTCGTTTGGATTACCCATGTAAAAGTGTCTGGGCCGTGTGTAGCACTAAAATAAACATATTTTGTCTGTTTTTGGCCTTTTTCTAGCACTTTTCGCTTTCCTATACTCATCTAGATATAAAACATGAAATTAAAGGATTAGGAGCATCAAATTCACTAAATCTTATGATAAATCATTCAAAAATCTGCCAAGCATGGGATTAAAATATGTTACTTTTGAGGTTTATCAAATATCCCCACACTTAAGCATTTGCTTGTCCTCAAGCAAAATTCTCAACTCACAATTAAAATTAACCCCCTTAATTCATAATTCTCATCAATAATATTTTGCCATAATTTCACAGATAATCATACATTGATAATTCAACTTAAAAGAGCACTAAATGCACCAACAATTAAAGCCTAGCATTTTTAAAGCATGAAAACATAGGTATTTCCCCTTATCTAAATAATTACCTTCAGTCCAAAACTGACAAGAATTGACACCCTCATTAAAGGATCACTCAAATCACTCAAAGTGGTTAAGGTTCAAAAATTAAGCACTCAAGATTCAAGCTTGAAAAGTTATTACCGTAGGCTTGCATGCAAATCAAATCTCCACCACTATAAATGAGATGATACACAAATCAAAAGTTCTTTACAGGGTTGTAACGTGGTTTGGGTTAAAGGTGTGGAAAAAAGGCTGAAAAAAACGGTTAGAATCGAGATCGAATTGATAAATTACCTAACTAGAAAAATAAAATAACACTAAATAATTACATCAATTTTAAAGATAAACATGAGCTTCTTCTCAGAATATGGAATTAAACACTTAAGCTCAAAACAAAGAACTAATAATAATCAACATATATGTATACTTTTTTACCTTTTTTTTTTTTGAATGAATGAATGAATAATGAGAGAAAATTATACAATTAAACTAAAAGAACATAGTTAGGCAATTAACCAAATCAAATCTCGACAAAACGGGGATCAATAAAATAGGAAAAATTCTCAATGATTCAAAAAGTATGATGTAGGGGTTTAAAAATTTAGGGTCAATTAAGAAATGGTTTGTTTAGCTCAAAGGGGTTCACTAAGGGTTAATTATGAAGGTAGGCTTTTTGCGGGGTAAGTGGGTTAAAACCTAGGTGCCTTTATCATCTCAGTATATCAAATCAAAAGTGTGGTCTCGACATGTATAATTGAAGCAAGTTCTAGAATAACAATTCAATATTGACACACTCATAACCAATAATAAAGTGAGCACGAAAAAGATGTATGCTCTAAAGGCTCAAAATCTCACAAGAAATATGGCTTTTGACGTCAATCTTGCAATTTTCAACTTTAAGGTAATACCTTAATTTAGGGAAACAACCTAAAAAATTTTATTCCAAAAAATAGACTTGTCAAGCTTGATTCTCTACTATCTTAAAGTTTAAATCATCAATGCACATGTATCTATGAATTTAATCTAAAACATATCAATGAAAATCACAATTTACTAAGAGTTCATTCTAAAAGTAATATGAGCAAATTATTTAAACACAACGCATAAGTCAGGGATTTTAAAATAATCATATAAATAACCTCCCCACACTTAAGATGTACATTGTCCTTAATGTACAAACAAATATAAATCATAATAGATACAAAATATCATAAGATAGGGAGATGATTGAAACTGCCCTTAATGGTGGATGAATTTCCCATACTAGTGAAAAGCGGAGTTGTAGATAAATGTAGGGGTAGTGCAAAATTCTGAACAACTGATAAGAAAATAAACACAATGCTTGAAGAAGATTAAAGGGTTACTCATTAAGAAACAACCATAATTATTGAAATAAAGTTCAAAATATGAAAACAAAATAAACAAAAAAATAAAAATAAAAATAAAGATAAATGGACTCAGTGGTCCTCATCATCAGACTGATCAGTGTCACGAGTCGATGGCGGAGTCGGTGGCACTGGAGAAGTGATTGAAGATACTGACAGATCTATTGTAAACCCGCATCAATACTGTCGAATCTCTAAGTACAGTACTGACGGACACTAGCGAACTCCTCAGAGGATACTCCTAGGGAGCTAGCAGCAGAGAAAGCATGTCGGTGACTCAATGGTGGAGGCTTTGGTAGGTCCTCATGATAAGGAAGAACATCATCAGTGAAGTCCTCTGGGTCATTCTGAATGTCAGACTGGACTAGTCTATACTAAGGTGGGTCCACTCCACATCGCCGCTCGATCATCCTCATATGGATCATGCTCGAGATACCCTGAGAGGACATCTAACTGACAAGAGTAAGTGTCGAGGACTACTCTGGTGTATTGAGAAGACCGAAGTGTCGAGCAAGGCGAGTCACGTAAGGACCTAGATAGATGGGACCCTTCCTGTGGCAATCTGTCTGATGGCGAAAGGCGAGAGCGATGAAATAAGCTAAGTCGAATATGTGGCCAGTCGCCATGCTCCAAAGATAGTATGCATCAGTAGTACTTACAACTCCTGTGCTCTCTCTCCTGCCAGTCAAAGTGTGAGCTAATAAGGCGTGGATACATTGTAGAGCCTAAGAAAGAGATGTCACCTTCGAGCGACTCGCGTCATAAAGGATTTGACTGGCTGTGAGATTGGTCCAATAGCATGAAGGTGACTAATGGATGTGACAGTGGAGGTGAGGAAAGTTTTCGGCACCCATAAACTCATCGGTGTAGATGCCCAAAGCTGTGCCAAAGTCAGGGACGCTCATATGTCGCACTAAGCCACCAAGTCGGAATATAATGGTACCGTGCTTGTCATGAGATGACATCATGCGCTGAAGGTAAAACGTCAAGCAAAACTCCAAAGTAAGCGCCATATATGTGGGCTCAACGATATCAAAGAAACGGTCCTATGGTGCTGTGGCAATGAAAGCGCGGACCTCATCAGCTAATCCGACCTGCTCTAATGTGGCCCAATCTATGCATCAGCCCAAAGCTAGTGGTCGCACACACAGGAGCTGGAATAAGTCCTCAGGTGCGTTCACAAAGAACCGGAGGTAAGGATGCCGAACCTCGGCAAAGGCACTCGAAGAGGTTGCGCTAGGACCTTTCCGCTTTTTGGAAGCGGGTACGGCAACCTTGGATTTACCTCGAGTGTTTGTCATAATGTTCCTAAAAAATAACAGAATTGATTAATAAAAGAAGAATCATCCAATAGGCAAACTAAATCTTTAGATAATGGACTCCAAGTAGTCCAAATAATCATCAGCACATAGGAATACCTAAGCATGCATAATTCATGTAATAAGACTAGCATGGAGCAAAAATTAAAAACAAAAATAAATCATAACAATTACGAAGAAAAATAACAAGTAACCTAGTAAACTAAATGTAAAAGTGATAAGCAAGAAAACCTAAATAGATAAATAATTATTCCTAATGAGAGAAACAATTGAAAACAGTGAACCATGAATTCAACTAAAGAATAATTAGTATATGCATTGAAAACAGAAAAGAAAAATCACCAGAAAAAGAAATAACTAACAATAGTACTAATAAAGGAAGATAATAGCTAATATTAAGAATTAAAGAAGACTAAGTAAAGAAATAGAATAATAGAGTAAAAAACTAAAATAAATATAGATAATAATATGGTTATTAACAATAAAAAAAGAATAAAAGAAAAGGTTAAAAAGGAAAAACCGTTTTTAGGGTTTGTGGTGACCGCCGAAGGGAGGGTGCGCGACCAATGGTTGGGAAAAGAAGGGGTCAGTGGGGATAGAAGGTTTAAGGCACTAGGGAAGAAGAAATTTTGGATGAGGGGGCTGGTGTAAGTGCATAAGAGGGAAAAGAAAAAGAAAAGGAAAAAAGGATGATGAGGGGAAAGGGGAAGAAAGAGCTAAGGATGGAGTCGCGAGGGGCGAGATGGGGGGTAGGTGACAGTGGCCAGAATAGGGGGTTAAAAACTGCGACGGCTAGGGCTTGGGGGGTTTGAGAAGAAGAAGACAAAAAATAAAATTTTAGGGTTAGGGGGTTTAAATTTGACACGGTCGTGTAACGATCCGTGTTGGGCCACACGGCCGTGTGGCTCCACTTCTAGCCCGTGTTCGTCTAGGAATTAATAGCCCATTTGTCACACGGCCTCAGACACTCCCGTGTGTCTAGGCCGTGTGGTACGTCATTTGCTTCTCCCACGTCCGGGTGGTATGACGCACGGCCGTGTGCCCGAACACACGCCCCTATGCCTCGCCTGTGTAGCTCCCTGACTTGTTTAAAATTTGAAAATTTTAGCTCTAATTTTCGCACGGCCTAGGACACGCCCGTGTGTCCAGGCCGTGTGGTCCATACGGCTGTGGCGCATGCCCGTGTGGCCTCTTTTAAGCCCGTGTCTCTTGTTGATGTTGGTGATTTAAGCCTTGTTTCCACACAGCCAAGGACACGCCCGTGTGTCCAGGTCATGTGGGTCACACGGCCATGTTGCCAGGCCATGTAACTCATTGTTTAACCCCTGTTAGAGCACACGGCCTGGAATACTCTCGTGTCTCCAGGCCGTGTGGGTCAAAAACCTGCATTTAAACATGAAATATATATATAAATAAACTAGTTAGTGGTGTTAGTGCTCGGGTTACCTCCCGAAAAGCACTTATTTAGAGTCTAAGCTCGACTTACCTAGTATTCACATGGTCACGGTGGATCACGGAGTCGAAACTCCTCTTTCCTGCAATCAATTTTATCAAAATAAGGTTTGAGTCGAGTATTGTTTACCTTGAAAGTGCCGAAATCAGTATGTGTTACCTCGACTGTACCATATAGGAAGACATTTAGTATCGTGAAGGGAATTGCTCTATTAGGCTCAGAATTGGTAACGAGCGTATGCATCATCCAACAGTACCTTGTCCTCAACCTTAAATTGATTTGTTTCATCTGTAAGCTCGTCATGGATTCGCTTTGGTTCCTCTTGTACTCTCGGTTTCTCATTAACTTGTGTCATCCATTCATCTAGTTCCTCAATCTGTAATCTTCATTCTTCAAGAGACGTTCTGTTGGTATTGAATGAGTTTGACCGTGGCTCCATCATGTCTTTGCGAGGAATTTCCTGCACAGAGAGTTGAGTTGTAATGTTGCTCACATCAAAATAACTTGTAATATCAGCTCTATCACTAGACATTTTAACATAATCACGAGCTTGGAGAATAATTATGTCATCTCCTACACGAAATGTGAGTTCACCTGTTCCAACATCAATGATAGATCTAGCATTTGCTAAAAATGGTCTGCCTAGAATTAAGGGTACATCACTGTCCTCATCCATATCTAAGACAACGAAATCGACTGGGAATATGAATTTGTCAATTTTAACAAGCACATCTTTAACGATACCCATAGGAAATCTAATAGTTTTATCAGCTAATTGTACGCTCATCCTAGTTTGTTTGGGTTTCCCTAGTCCTAGCTGCTTAAACATCTTGTAAGGCATGACATTAATACTTGCCCCTAAATCAGCTAAAGCATTATTAACATTCAAACTACCAATTAGAAAAGGAATTGTAAAGCTCCCTAGATTTTTCAGTTTGTTGGGTAGCTTGTTTTGCAAAATAGCTGAGCAAACTGCATTTAACTCCACATTTGATAACTTATCTAACTTCCGTTTGTTTGCTAAAAGCTCCTTTAAAAATTTAACTGTGTTTGGCATCTGCGAAAAAGCTTCAATAAACGGTAAGTTAATATGTAATTTTTTAAGTAGTTTAAGGAATTTACTGAACTGTTCGTCTATGTGGTCTTTCCTTGTCGCATTGGGGTATGGCACCTGAGGTCTATATTCTTTACTTACCGGCTTTTGTGTACCATCACTCACCTCAACCTTACCATTACTTACCATAGCTTCTTGCCTCGTTTTAGATTTAGGTTCAGCTAACCCTTCTTTGTCGTGCACAGTGATGGCATGGAGTTGCTCCCTTGGGTTAGTTTCTGTATTACTAGGCAAGCCACCTTGCAGTTGTTCAGAGATGAACTTTGTGACAGCCCAAAATTGACCCTAGTTGGGATGTGGTTTCGGGACTACAAAATCGAGGCATAAAAAAAATAATTTAAAATTTATTTTGATGCCTATAGTATGTGTGTGTTCATGTGTGACATTTTTTATGATTGATTTAGTGTTATAAAGGTGAATTTCACTAGAAGGGACTTAGTAGTGAACTTTGAAAGTACGATAGGGAAATGTGTGATGACTAATTAAAGCATGCATGCAAAACTATGGACTTGCATGTCAAATTTCCCCAAAACAAGCTAGTGGCCGCCATGACATGGTTTATGGGCAAAGAAAATATGTTGAAACATGTTTTGTTAATGCATGATGAATTAAATGATAAAATAATTAATGATGTTGGATGAGAAACAAAAAAAATCAAAAAATAGCTCATCCTTTCCCCATTGCCGTGCAAGTGAAAGAAAAACAAGAAAAAATTGTTCATCCTTGTTCTTTCCTTTTGGCCGAAAATACTAAGGAGGAGATAGGATTTTTGCTTCATGCTTGGTTTAGAAGAGATCTAGAAGGAGATTTGGCTAAATTTGCATCAAGATTAAGGTATGTATGAGGTTGTGTTAGGAGTTTCATGCATGTTTTGGTTGCTAACTTGATGTGCATGTTAGCCATGGTTCAAATCCTTGTTATGCCATGGAAATGGCATTTGGCCAATGTTGTTATTGTGTTAAAGCCATTGCATGCTAAATGTGAAGCTTGCTAATGATGCATGCAATGATGGATTGACTACTCTTGAAACTTCTTTGTACCAATTTTAAGTAAGACATTGAGTTTTTTTTTGTTTAACCATGATTGAAGTTGAAAGGGCATGATTGTGATGTATTCGGCCATGATGCATTCATGAGCATGGTTCATGCTTCTTGCATGTTAGTTAAAATTTGTGTTTTGGATGGCTATGGACACCTTGAAATTCGGCCTTGCACTTATATGTGTATATATGATTGCACATGATATTTTGATTATGAAGAAAGTGATGAATATGTTGTTTAAAGAAGAAGTTTGTTGAAGAATGTTGTGAAATTTGCATGTACATTCGGCCTAGTACACATATGATGCGAAAATCTTGCAATTTATTTTTGATTTTATGCAAGAATGACTAAGCATAATCGGCCACATGAGGGGAATTATTGTGCATGCATTCGGTTAGAGGCAAGCTTAATGATGCCTATTCTTGACTTAGGTAATCGGCTACCTTGTTGTGAGCTAAGGCCGAATGTGTGCGTAATTAAAGAAAATTGACTAAAGTGCTTAGTTATGTGATGTTGAATCAATGATATGTGTATTCGCCAAGGCTAGCGAGACTTTAATAAATTGAATTTGTTTGAATTAGCTCAAGAGCTTAGAGGGCCACAATTGGATAAGGGGAAGGAAAAAGTGATCGAATAGCCGTCAAAGCCGTTCGACAACATCCGAGGTAAGTCCTCAAGAAATGACCCTACTCGAATTATGTGAAATGGAAAATTGATGTGTAATGACTATTGATTTATGTGTGTATGAGTATTTGAATGATACCCGGACTAAGTTCCGAAGGCGATTATGCTAGTGATATGTTTGTGTTTGAGCCTTAGTAACGAAAATGAAATATGAATGGGAAATGATTATTGATGTATATGTGTGCATGAGCAATTGAATGATATCCGGGCTAAGTCCCAAGACATTTATCTTGGTAATTACATCCGGTTAAGACCGAAGGCAATTGTGCTAGTGACTACATCCGGGCTAAGACCCGAAGGCATTTGTGCAAATTGTGAAATCCGGGTTAAGTCCCGAAGGCCTTTGTGCGGGTTACCATAACCGGGCTATGTCCCGAAGGCGTTTGAACGAGTAGTTATATCCGGTTAAACTCCGAAGGTATGCGATTTGAAAATTATAAGCTTGCTGGAAAATTTTCAGCTAATGCACTTGTGAAACTTCCCAATAACAAGGTATGTGTTGTGTGTGCTTTGCGCGCTAGGAGTAAGAGCTTATGAATATTCGCTCCTATGATGGAACGAGTTATCGGCTTTAACGAAGCCGTTATTTGTGTATGAACATAAGAGTTGGGATGGTGAAGTAAGTATGATTATGTGAATGTGTATTAATGAAATGATTCATTTGGCTATGTGAATGTAATGCTTTGGTTAAAGCTGATTTTATTGCTTGAGACTTACTAAGCATAAAAATGCTTACTCCGTTGCTTTGGCTCTCTGTTTTATAGATTTTGCTCGTAGCAATCGGATTCGGGATCATTAAAGTCGAATTCATCTACACTATCAAAGCCTCCATTTTGGTATAATTTTGGTTGAACTTTGAAATGGCATGTATAGGACTACCCTAATGTTGAAGGTCATGTACCTTTCGGTTTGTGTAAGCTTGGATAGCCATGCGAAAATGGCTTATATCGTTTTAGTATGATTCTATAATAGTTTGTATGATAATCATTATGGGGTATGAAATTGTTTGAAAGGATTAGCCATTGGAATGGTTAATCATAATCACACTTTGTGCTATGGGTGCAAAAGGGCCATTTGAATCGTGGAAATCATGAAATAGGTAATGGTTACTTTGAAAACAGATGCTGGCAGCAGCAGTGGTGTGGTTTTGAAAAATCACCAAAATTTGTAGGAATGGTATTAAATAGTGAATAAATTATGTAAATGAACCTTAATGAGTCTACTTTCATGTGGAATAAACCAAACGATCATAGGAGTTACATGTTAAGAGATATTAAAGCTATTGTGAGATAGGGCCAGAATGGTTTCTGGGTCCCCTGTCGCAACTTTAAAAATTTATTATAAATTATCCAGAAAGAATTAGGAGTCATGCCTTATATGTACAGATTCCATTTTGAGTCTAGTTTCATTAGAAACAAACGGCACCAGTATTAAAGCCCTGTACAGAGAGATATTCAAGTTGTAACGTGCGAAGATCAGAGCAGTCGATCCCTGTAACATGGGTGACTTTAAATAATAAAATGTACCAATTGGTCCGACCAAAAATTATAGAAATAAATACATGGATGTATATATGAGTCTAAATTCAGGGAAAATTTACGGAATCAGTTTCCGAGTTTTGAAACTCGAGATATGATTTTTAAGGTGACAGTGACGCAGATTTCCAGCCTGTCTGGAAATGTCAAATTGGTGGGTGAAATATGTGGATTTGGCTTGTTAACCCCTCGTGTCCGACACCGGCGATGGTCTCGGGTTCGGGGTGTTACAAACTTAGCAAGCTGACCTATTTCAGTTTCGTTCCCTTGAATTGATGCTTGCTGATTTTTAAGTGTTGTCTCGGTATTTTGAAAATGAGGTTCTGACACTGAGATAAATTTTGTAAACATTTCCTCAAGGTTCGGCTTTTTCTCCTGTTGGTAAGGTGGTTGTTGAAAACTTGGAGGGTGTTGTGGCCTTTGATTCCCTTGACCACCCCACAAAAAATTGGGATGGTTCCTCCAACCTGCATTGTAAATGTTACTACAAGGGTTATTCTGAGGTCTAGAATTGTTACCCATAAAGTGGACTTGTTCTCCCTCGGTGCTGGGGTTGAAGGATGGATAGTCTGCATTGTGCATTACTCCTCCATTTGAATCACACCTCATCACTGGATGCATCTGAGTAGAATCATACAAACCATCAATCCTTTTATTGAATAGTTCTACCTGGTTAGATAGCATAGTGACCGCGTCGAGGTTGAAAACATCGGCTGCTTTTGTCGGCTTCATTCTCATGACTTGCCACTGATAGTTGTTTAGTGACATCTCTTCAATAAATTTGTAAGTCTCTTCAGGTGTTTTGTTGTTCAAGGTTCACACCGTTGTAAAAGGTCTGAACCTGTAACCATAAAGGTAACCCATGGTGAGGGCATCTTCTCAATAAATCCTTATATCTCTTCCATGCATCATAAAGTGTTTCTAAATCCATCTGCACAAAAGAAGAGATATCATTCCTCAATATAGTTGTTTTATCCGAAAAAAATATTTAAGCAAAAATTTTTCGGTCATTTGTTCCCAAGTAGTGATTGACCCTCGTGGTAACAAGTTCAACCACTATTTAGCCTTATTTCATAATGAAAAGGGAAATAACTAAAGGTGAATGACATCGTCAGAGAAGCCATTGATCTTAAAGGTGTCACAGAATTCCAAAAAATTTGTTAAATGAGTGTTTGGATCCTCATCCTGCAAACCATCAAACTGAACAAACTGTTGTATCATTTGAATCGTGTTAGGTTTTAGTTCAAAATTATTTTCAGAAACAGCAGGTCTAACAATACTCAATTCATTTCCTGTTAAAGTAGGCTTAGCATAATCACACATAGTACGAGGAGCAGGATTTTAATTTAGTGGATTTGCAGCAACTATAGGAGGTAGCGGATTATTAGGATTGTCCGCCATCTCTTCAGGTATATTGGTCACATCCTCTTGCTCTTCCTCTATATACTGTAGGCTTCGCCTTATTTCTCTTCAATTTCTGTGAGCTGTGCTTTCTATCTCACTGTCAAATAGCAAAGGTCCTAACGGGTTTCTTTTAGTCATAAATTAGAGATTCCTGCCAGAAGCAAATAACAGGGAGAAAAATTAGTAAATAAAAATAAAAACAAAAAATAAATTGCAATAAAAATAAAAATTGCTAAAGTAATAAAAATCAAGCGTTCCTAATATCTTAGACCTCAGCAACAGTGCCAAAAACTTGATGATCGTTTTATGACCTACTAAACTAGACTATGATCATGACTAAGGCAAGCGCACCTATCGAATGATAGTATTAGTTACGGTGAGTCTAGAGTATCGTATCCACAAGGACTAAAAGTACTAGTATTAACTATTTTTCTATTATTTAGCTTAAAATAAAAGGGATTTGTTTTAATCTAAATTTAACTAAACTAATTAACTAATGAATGTGACAGAGAGTGAAGAAAGTAATCGAATAACCAATAATAAAGACAATACCCAAGGAAGAATTCACCTAATGATTTATTCACTTGTCTTGATCAGTTGAAATCCCTAAATTATGTTAATATCTCTTTCGAGACTAAAAGCAACTGACTCTAGGTTGATTAATTGAAATCTCTTTCTAATTAAAACCCCTATTGTCGCATCAACTCGTTCTATAGATTCCCTTATTAAATTTGACTCTAATTCGGCAGATTTATGTCGCCCTATTTCTAGGGTTGCATGCAACTCCACTTAATTATGTGAGATTTAATCTTAAACAGGGACTTTTGCTCCACTGAATAAGCACATCAACTTGAATTAATCTCCTGAGAACATTAAGACAAGAATTAAAAAAAAACATAATTAAGAACAAGAACAAATATTTATCATTAAAATTAGAATATTAAATAACAAGATTCGTCTTACGTTTCATCCTCCCTAGGTATTTAGGGAGTTTAGTTCATAATGTAGTAGGAAAAATCTCAAAAATAGGAAAATAACAAAACATAAAGAAACCCAAAAACTTCGAGAGAAATTGAAGGGAGATCTTCAGTCTTGAAGGAGATCCTACTTCCGAGCTAAATCCGTTTGCGTTCTTCGAGTAATTCCTGTGTTCTACTCTGCGTCCCTACTTTGGTCCTCTTATTGTGTGTTTAAATAGACTTTGGAATGCCCAAAATAGCCCAAAATTAGCCTTTTTCGAGTAGAATTAAAATAGGTCTCTACAGGGACACGGCCATGTGGCACACCCGTGTAATGGTGCTCAGGCCGTATGCAATTCTAATATGGTTTTAAGTCAACACGACCATGGCACACGGGTGTGTGGTCTGCCCGTGTGTCTCACACGGGCGTGTGGTCTGCCCGTGTGTCTCACACGGGCGTGTCGGTTACCCTTGTGGGAGTGTCTGTGCCGTGTGTAGCATTAAAATAAACCTATTTTGTCCCTTTTTGGCCTTTTTCTTGCACTTTTCACTTTCCTATGCTCATCTGGTTATAAAACATGAAATTAAAGGATTAGGAGCATCAAATTCACTTAATCTTATGATAAATCATCCAAAAATATGTCAAGCATGGGATTAAAATATGTTACTTTTGAGGTTTATCACTTGGGCTTGGTATCACATGAGTATGTGGTACATATGAATGATGACATGCTAATGCTAAGAATGTGTTTTAAGAAAGGATGCTTAATCATTAAATCGATGTTATGGTATGTGTCTTTGATGTGTATAATTGTCTAATGGATTAAGGATAACAAAAGGCTTGAAAAATAACCTAAGTACTGGTCACACGGGCAGAGACATGGTCGTGTGTCTCAACCGTGTAGAGGACACGGCCTGGAGACATGGGCACGTGTCCAGGGCATGTAAAGTCTGTATCATTTTTGTGAGAATTTGATTCGTCACACGGCCTAGCACGTGGGCGTATGGCTTGGCCATGTAGTTCAATTTGTTTTGTTGACGTCATAAACAGAGAGTTACATGGCCTAAGGACATGGGCTTGTCGAGGGCACACGGGCGTGTCCCTATGTTACACGAGCGTGTGACCTGTTTCATGGAAAAGTTTTCTAAGTTTTTCTAAAAATTTCAAAGTTCTCAGTTTAGTCCCCAAACCACTTTTAATGCATGTTTTGGGCTTCGTGAACCAAATAAGGAATGAAACGCATGTGTTTGAATAGATTTGAATATGAAATTTTATGGTCCGATTTTGCATGTTTGTGTACGTTTAAGTCTGGTAATGCCTCGTACCTTGTTCCAACATCGGACACGGGTAAGGGGTGTTATAGGAGTGTCCCATTTCCAGATGGGCGTGTGACCCCTGTTTAGGACAAAAAAATTTCTAAAGTTCTCGGTTTAGTCCCGAACCACCTCTAATGCATGTTATAGGCCTCGTAGGCTCGTAATAGGAACATTGTGATTGATTATGAATGGTTTTAATTTGGGCGCAAATTTATAACCCGAAATTGTATGTTTGTTCATGTGATAAGTCAGGTAATGCCTCGTGCCCTGTTCCGACGTTGAATATGGGTAAGGGGTGTTACATTGGTTGTGTGAGACACACGATCGGGCTACACGGACATGCGTCCCCTGTATTTCGAAAAATTTTCTAAGTTTTTTGAAATTTTCCTGAGATATCGGTTAGTCCTGAACCACTTTTTAAAGCAAGTTTTAGGCCTCGTAGGCTTGTATTAAGGAGTTGACAAATGATTGTAAATGACTTGTATCTGAATTTGATAATTATGTGAGAAATGTATGTTCGATTGTGTTATAAGTTTGGTAAGGCTCTGTAACCCTATTTCGGCGACGGATACGGGTTAGTGGTGTTACACTTATGGCATGCCAACTATATCTAATGGATCCACCATGCTATAATGCCAATATAACCAATCAATCATAACATAATTTCAGTCAATAATGTGCTCAATTTAAAGTGCCAAAATGCATATGTGAATAATGTAACATAGCCTTTTTAACATCAAATTAAATCTAGCATACAAATTACCTATTATCAATGTTCATTTACCAATTGAAATATAAACATACCATGAACCAAAAACTCCAGTATACTTGCTTCGTTCACCAATATAATCAATCAAATCAAGCACATAAAATTACTTGATGTTCACTTACCAACACTGAACAAAAATTTCATCACTTAAACATTTATCAATAATCTTGCAAAATTAACCAACCAAAACTCAATTAAATATTTGCAATCAATAATTAATCATCCAATTAAGCATAAGTGAGGGTCAATTTACCAAATCGCCTTTCAATAACACTCACCCAACAACTAACACACACGCCCAAATATCTTTTTTGTAATGGGGTTGGTAACTCGATATCAGGCAAATCCAGGACCAAGGCACTAGCAAGAAATTAAACATATACTCAAGTATTTATAGAGAACAAATGATTATATGTTTGTGTATTTCAGAGGACACCTTACTCCTATCGGATATACTAATTTTGACTTCCAAACTTTTTGAGATTCGAGGAAATCAACATTGGGATATGTTTTTGTCCTAGGCGGAGGCGGGTCCATTGTGTGGAGAAGTGTAAAGAAAAATTGTAGTGTTGACTCCACTACAGAGGTCAAATATGTGGCTGCTTCTAAGGTTACCAAAGAAGCAATATTGCTTCGAAAGGTCTTCACGGAGCTTAAAGTTTTCCTTAATATGAAAAAGCTATGTGACAGCCCAAAATTGACCCTAGTCGGAATGTGGTTTCGGGACCACAAAACCGAGGCATAAAAATAATTAAAAATTTATTTTGATGCCTATAATATGTGTGTGCTCATGTATGACATTTTATGATGATTGATTTAGTGTTATAAAGGTGAATTCCACAAGAAAGGACTTAGTAGTGAACTTTGAAAGTACGATAGGGAAATGTGTGATGACTAATTAAAGCATGCATGCAAAATAATGGACTTGCATGTCAAATTCCCCTTTTACAAGTGATGGCCGCCATGACAAAGAGATATGGGTTAAACATGTCATGAAACATGTTTTGTTGGGCATTAGGGAGAAATAATAAACAAATAAGCATGGGTAAGAAAAGAATGAAAAAAAATGTGTGGAGAGAGTAGCATTCCCCATTGCTGCAGTGCAACCAAGAAGAGAAAACAAAAAATTTGTTCATCCTTGTTCTCTCCTTTTGGCCAAAAATACTAAGAGGAAGAAGAGATTTTGCTTCATTTCCTTTGTTTAGAAGAGATCTAGAAGGATATTTGGCTAAACTTGCATCAAGATTGAGGTATGTATGAGGTTGTGTTGGGAGTTTCATGCATGTTTTGGTTGCTAACTTGATGTGCATGTTAGCCATGGCTCAAATCTTTGTTATGCCATGGAAATGGCATTTGGCCAAAGTTGTTATGGTGATAAAGCCATTGCATGCTAAGTGTGAAGCTTGATGATGATGCATGCAATGATGGATTGTCTACTCTTGAGTAAGATTTTGAGTTTTCTTTTGTTAACCATGATTGAAGTGGAAAAGGGCATGATTGTCATATTCGCCATGATGCATTCATGAGCATGGTTCATGCTTCTTGCATGTTAGTTAAAATTTGTGTTTTGGATGGCTATGGACACCTTGAAATTCGGCCATGCTCATATATGTATATATATGTTTGCACATGATGTTTTGGTTGTGAACTAAGTGATGAATATGTTTGTTTAAAGAAGAAGATGTTGAAGAATGATTGTGAAATTGCAAGCACATTCGCCTAGCACACATATGAGTGCT
Organism: Gossypium arboreum; assembly: GCF_025698485.1. NCBI lineage: Eukaryota > Viridiplantae > Streptophyta > Magnoliopsida > Malvales > Malvaceae > Gossypium > Gossypium arboreum. The sequence continues at coordinate 56,135,152 of NC_069071.1, read as the reverse complement.
TGATGCTATAATATAAGTTTTGAGCTACAATATGCAAAGCATTAACTAGTAAAATGCATGCTGTTTTTGTGAGGTATTAAGTGCATAATTGGCTTCAACATGGACATGAATATTCGGACTTGGGTAGCCTATTGAAGGCCTTAGCTTTTCCTTGATGCTCGAATAAATTGTATTGAATTGCTCGATGTAGTATAAAATGTGCATGACCATTGTGTATTCAAGCTAAAGGGTGGCCATATGACCATTTAAACTCCTTGTCATATTCGGCCATAAACTAGCACAATGAGGTTTTAATAAATTGAATTTGTTTGAATTAGCTCAAGAGCTAAGAGGGCCACAATTGGACAAGGGAAGAAAAAGTGATCGAATAGCCGTAAAAGCCGCTCGACAACATCCGAGGTAAGTCCTCAAGAAGTGACCTTACTTGAATTATGTGGAATGAAATATGGATATATTGATTATTGATTTATGTGTGTATGAGTATTCGAATGATACCGGGCTAAGTCCCGAAGGCGATTATGCTAGTGATTATAATTGTGTTTGAGCCTTAGTAACGAAAATGAAATATGTATGTCCAATAATTATTGATGTATGTGTGCATGAGAAATTGAATGATATCCTGCTAAGCCTCAAGACAATTATGCTGGAAATTATATCCGTGTTAAGACCAAGGCAATTGTGCTAGTGGCTACATCTGGCTAAGACCAAGGCATTCGTATGAAGTCATTCTATCCGGCTAAGACCAAGGCATTTGTGCACATGGTTATATCCGGTTATATTCAAGAATCTTGTAACACCCGAACCCGAGACCATCGCGGTGTCGGACACGAGGGGTTAACAAGCCAAGTTCACTTGTTTTGCCCATCCATTTGACATTTTCAGTGAGGTTGGAACACTAGGGGACTTTTCTTGCACACTTTGTTGACAAGCACGTAATGACCCAAGGGTTTGACACCGAATTACAAACTCGAAGAGACTCAATGGGCAAAGTCTTCTTGGATGCTAAGGTTTCACATATATATGAATGAGTAGAACCGTGGTCAATCAAAGCAATCACATTTGTATTGAAAAGAGTGAAAGTACGGTAATAACATCCGGAGAGGCAGCATCCTCGCGGCGTATGGCATAAGTCCTAGCAGAGCACGAGCCTCGAGATCGATGGTAGCATCTCTAGATCCTCTCGACCGCCATCGACATTGCCCATATTTCTAGGTGGCCTACCTCGAGCGATGGTAGCACCGGGTTTGCACTCGACTTACATTCTGCTCATGCATCCTTGGGCAATCCTTCATAAAGTGGTCGGCCGATCCACACTTATAGCAGAGCGATCACGAAACCAACAGCTCCCCGAATGCCATTTGCCACAATGTGGACACTCCGCCTCTCTCGGCGATCATTTCCACCACCGCGATCGAGGTGACTCGTGTGGTCACAGGGGTCGATCGCGTCCTCGTCTAGAAAAGCCCGAAATGCCTCTAGACCAGCTCGCATCATCTCGAAATCTCTTCGATGCTTGTTGAAGAGACTTTCCGAGGACCTCTTCGAATTCTCCAGTTCCCACATCAGCTTTTGTTTCTCCTTTCTAAGCTCTTGACTTTACAAGCTCGCTCAACAAGTACTACGAACTCTCGTATCTCGAGAATGCCAACAAACATCCTTATCTCATCATTCAGCCCATCCTCAAAGCGTTTACATAATAGCTTCGGACGAAATGCATTCTCGCAGCGTACCGGCTAAGCCTCACAAACTTTCGTTCGTAGTCGGTAACGGACATGGAACCTTGCTTAAGATCAAGAAATTCCTCCGCTTCGGTCGATGAATCTCGATCGATATACTTTTTCCGAACTCGGTTTGAAAGAATTCCCAAGTCACTTGCTCTTTAGGCACCACAAGTCGAGTACTCCACCAATAGTAGGCGGACTCGCGTAGCAAGGAGATGGTACACTTTAAGCACTCATCGGGTGTATGGGATAGCTCATCAAGCACCGGATAGTGTTATCTAACCAAAATTCAGCTCGCTCGGCATCATCATCATCCGTAGCCTTAAATTCAGTGGCCCCATGTTTTGAATCCTATCGATCGGGGCTTACTTGACCTTATTTGGTCAGTCACCGGAGGTATTGTAGGTCGGGGTTGCATTTGTCGGGAATGGAGGTTGTGGAACAACCGTGTTGGTTCGAATGTATTGATTAAACCATTCGCTCATCACACTATAAAAGGCTTGCCTAGCCTCGTCATTAGGATTGCTGGCCATAGGTTGAGAGTCCGCCGCGCTGTCCCCTTGCGCGAGCAGGCGCCACACTCTCCACATCATCAGCTATCGCTTTCGGTTGGGATCGGGATCCATTGCTACAAACAAACACAAAGTCGAATTGTCGAAATCATCACACTATCGATTCATCATTTAATGGCATGTATAGCTAGACCCCAAACACATCACGGTAGTCCTAGAATCGACTAAACCGTGGCTCGATACCAATAAATTGTAACACCCGAACCCGAGACCATCGCTGGTGTCGGACACGAGGGGTTAACAAGCCAAGTTCACTTGTTTTGCCCATCCATTTGACATTTTCAGTCAGGCTGGAATAGCTGCGTCACGGTCGCCTTAAAAATCATATCTCGAGTTTCAAAACTTGGAAACTGGTTTTGTAAATTTTCCCTGAATTTAGACTCATATATCCATCCATGGATTTATTTCTAGAATTTTTGGTTGGGCCAATTGGTACAGTTTATTAGTTAAAGTCACCCATGTTACAGGGATCGACTGCTCTGACCTTCGCGCGGTATAACTTGAATATCTCTCTGTACAGGGCTTTAATGCTGGTTTCGTTTGTTCCTAATGAAACTAGACTCAAAATGGAATCTGTACATATAAGGTATGTCTCCTAATTATTTTTGGATAATTTATAGTAAATTTTTAAAGTTGCGACAGGGAACCCAGAAACTGTTCTGGCCCTGTCTCACAATAGCTTTAATATATCTTAACATGTAACTCCTATGACCATTTTGTTTCTTCCATATGAAAATAGACTCATCAAGGTTCATTTACATAGCTTATTCACTATTTAATTCCATTCCTACGAATTTTGGTGATTTTTCACATTCACGTCACTGCAGCTGGCAGCATCTGTTTTTAAGGTAGGTCTTACCTATTTGGTAGTCTCCATGAACCAACTAGTCTTGCCATACATAGGTTCATATATGATCATTTTAACCATGCCAATGGCTGATCATATGACCAACATTCCCATTTCCAAGCCATAGCCACATCATGACACCAAATATATACATACAAACCACAATTAGTCTAAGTTCATGCTTCCCTTTTCGAGCCATTTTCGCATGGCCGTACATACTTACATCACAACATATTTAACAAACAAGGGGTAGTCCTATACATGCCATTTCAAGTTCAACCAAAAATTTATACCAAAATGGAGGCTTGATAGTGTGGATGACTTCGACTTCAACGATCCCAAATCCGATTGCTTGAGCGAAATCTAGAAACTGAGAGCCAAAGCAACGGGGTAAGCATTTTATGCTTAGTAAGTCTCAAGGAATATAATCAACTCTAATTACAGCAATACATTCACATAGCCAAATGCATCATTTCATTAATACACATTCTTACTTCACACTTCATCATTATATAATTTCACAAAGTATCAATCAATTCAATAACTGAAATTCATTAGTCGATTGAGCGAATGTTGCTCAAACATGTCGACTTTCCAATGCACATATAAACGTACCTCATTCTTTGGGCTTTTTGAGTGTACTCATTGAATTTATTACAGCAACCAACACTCACCTCCAGCCCAAGATTCTTCGGAATATAACCGGATATAACCATGTGCACAAATGCCTTCGGGTCTTAGCCCGGATAGAATGTCTCGCACGAATGCCTTCGGGTCTTAGCCCGGATGTAGCCACTAGCACAATTGCCTTCGGGTCTTAACCGGATATAATTTCCAGCATAATTGTCTTCGGGATTTAGCCCGGATATCATTCAATTTCCCATGAACACATACATCAATTATCATTGGACATACATAATTCATTTTCGTTACTAAGGCTCAAACGCAATTATAGTCACAAGCATATTCGCCGGGACTTAGCCCGGTAGAATTCAAATACTCATGCATACATAATCAATAATCAATACACATCCATACTTTATTTCACACAATTCAAGTAGGGTCACTTCTTGAGGACTTACCTCGGATGTTGTCGAACGGCTTTTTCGGCTATTCGATCACTTTATCCTTCCCCTTGTCCAATTGTGGCCCTCTAAGCTCTTGAGCTAATTCAAACAAATTCAATTTATTAAAACCTCATTGTGCTAGCTTATGGCCGAATATGACAAGGAGTTTAAATGGTCATTTGGCCACCCTTTAGCTTGAATACACAATGGTCATGCACATTTTATACTACATCAAGCAATTCAATACAATTTATTCGAGCATCAAGGAAATGCTAAGGCCTTCAATAGGCTACCCAAGGCCGAATATTCATGTACATGTTGAGGTAAATTTTGCACTTAATACCTCACAAAAACAGCATGCAATTTACTAATTAATACTTTGCACATTGTGGCCCAAAACTTATAATATAGCATCAAGCACTTATATGTGTGCTAGTAGAATTGTGCTTGCAATTTCACAAGCATTCTTCCACATCTTCTTCTTTAAACCAATATATTCATCACTTAGTTCATAACCAAAACATCATGTGCAAACATATATATACATATATGAGCATGGCGAATTTCAAGGTGTCCATAGTCATCCAAAACACAAATTTTAACTAACATGCAAGAAGCATGAACCATGCTCATGAATGCATCATGGCGAATATGACAATCATGCCCCTTTTCAACTTCAATCATGGTTAAACAAAAGAAAACTCAAAATCTTACTCAAGAGTAGACAATCCATCATTGCATGCATCATCATTAAGCTTCACACTTAGCATGCAATGGCTTTATCACCATAACAACTTTGGCCAAATGCCATTTCCATGGCATAACAAAGATTTGAGCCATGGCTAACATGCACATCAAATTAGCAACCAAAACATGCATGAAACTCCCAACACAACCTCATACATACCTTAATCTTGATGCAAATTTAGCCAAATCACCTTCTAGATCTCTTCTAAACAAAGGAAATGAAGCAAAATCCTTCTTCCTCTTAGTATTTTCGGCCAAAAGGAGAGAGCAAGCATGAACAAATTTTTTTTGTTTCCTCATCTTGGTTGCACGGCAATGGGGTATGCTACTCTCACACACATTTATTTTTTTCATTCTTTTCTTACCCATGCTTATTTGTTTACTATTTCTCCCTAATGCCCAACAAAACATGTTTCATGACATGTTTAACCCATATCTCTTTGTCATGGCGGCCATCACTTGTAAAAGGGGAATTTGACATGCAAGTCCATTATTTTGCATGCATGCTTTAATTAGTCATCACCCTTTCCCTATCGTATTTTCAAAGTTCACTACTAAGTCCTTTCTAGTGGAATTCACCTTTATAACACTAAATCAATCATCAAAAATGTCATACATGAATACACACATATTATAGGCATCGAAATAAATTTTAAATTATTGTTATGCCTCGGTTTTGTGGTCCCAAACCACATTCGGCTAGGGTCTATTTTGGCTGTCACAACTCTCCCCTCTTAAGAAATTTTCGTCCCGAAAATCTTACCGGTAAATAGGTTTGGATATCGCTCTTTCATAGAGTTCTCGGTCTCCCAAGTAGCTTCTTCTATCCCGTGCTTGAGCCATAACACTTTCACTAGCGGAACCCGCTTGTTTATAACTTTTCACTTCGTGATAGGATACGAATCGGTTCTTCCTCATAACTCATATTAGCTTGAATTTCAATTTCTGATGGATTAATCACGTGCGATGGATCGGATCTATAGCGTCGAAGCATCGAAACGTGAAAGACATCGTGAACCTTTTTGAGTTCAGGGGGCAAAATCAAGCGATATGCCACTGGACCGACTCGCTCTGATATCTCATATGGTCCAATGAACCTCGGGCTCAACTTGCCCTTACGGCCGAACCTGAGTATCTTTTTCCAAGGCGATACCTTGAGAAACACTTTATCACCCACCTGATACTCGATATCCTTACGCTTCAGATCCGTGTACGACTTCTGACGATCGAAGGCTATCTTCAGACTTTCACGGATTACTTTCACTTTCTGTTCAGCATCCCTAATCAAATCCACCCCGAAAATCTTGCTTTCACCGAGCTCAGTCCAAAACAATGGCGTACGGCATTTACGACCGTACAATGCCTCGTAGGGTGCCATCTTAATACTTGATTGAAAGCTGTTGTTGTAAGCGAATTCAATCAACGGCAAATACCGTTCCCATGAACCACTAAACTCGAGGACGCAACATCTTAACATATCCTCAAGTATCTGAATTATCCGCTCGGATTGACCATCGGTTTGGGGGTGAAAGGCGGTGCTGAAATGCAACTTGGTACCCGAAGCTTCTTGCAACTTTTTCCAAAATCGCGAGGTAAATCTCGGATCTCTATTCGACACGATAGAAATAGGCACCCCGTGTAATCTCACAATCTGAGAAACGTACAATTCCGCTAATTTGTCCATTGAAAAATCCGTACGTACGGGGACAAAGTGGGCCGACTTAGTCAATCGATCTACCACGACCCAAACCGCATCCTTCTTACTTGCTGACAATGGCAGTCCGGATACAAAGTCCATTGTGACTCGATCCCATTTCCACTCGGGTATCGTGATTGGCTGAAGTAATCTGAAGGCACCGATGTTCCGCTTTCACTTGTTGACATATTAAACATCTCAAACAAAGTCGGAGATGTCTCGCTTCATACCATGCCACCAAAACCGACGTTTCAAATCATTGTACATCTTCGTACTCCGGGTGGATTGCCATTCGGCTACAATGGGCTTCATTGAATTATCGAAATGAGTTCAATTCTTTGGAACACACAGACGACTTTTGAACCTCAAACAATCGTCATCGTCGATTTGAAACTCCGAGTCCTTGTTCGAACACATGCAGCCCGTTTTGCAACCAACTCGTCGTCGACTTTACGAGTTTCTCGAATTTGGTGTGTCAATAATGGTTTGGCTTTCAATTCAGCCACTAACACACCGTCGGATCGGACGGACAAGTGCACATTCATCGCTTGTAAAGTGAATAACGATTTACGACTCAAGGCATCCGCAACCACATTCGCCTTTCGGGTGATAGTCAATGATCAGCTCATAATCCTTTAATGACTTGAGCCAACGTCTTTGTCGCAGATTTAAGTCTCTTTGGGTCATCAAATATTTGAGACTTTTGTGATCCGAGTATACATGGCACCTTTCACCAAATAAGTAATGTCGCCAAATCTTTAAGGCGAATACGATGGCGGCCAATTCGAGATCATGAGTCGGATAATTTTTCTCATGTGGCTTTAATTGCCTCGACGCATAGGCCACAACTCGACCTTCTTGCATTAATACGCAACCTAACCCAAGTAGAGAGGCGTCGCTATAGATGACAAACTCTTTGCCGGACTCGGGTTGCACTAGAATTGGGGCTTCATCAAATAAGTTTTCATTGATCAAAACTTTTTGGCATTTCTCCGTCCATTCGAACTTAACGTCCTTTTGGAGTAAGCCGTCATCGGCGTGGCTATCGTTGAGAAGCCTTTTACAAATCGTCGGTAATAACCTAAGAAGCCCCAAAAAGCTCGAACCTCGGTAATATTTCTGGAGGCTTCCAATTAAGTATGGCTGAAATTTTATTTGGGTCGACTCGAATACCCGATGCGAGATACCACATGACCCAAGAAGCTAACCTCTCTTAACCGAACTCACACTTGCTTGAACTTAGCATATAATTGCTTATCCCGTAAAATTTGCAAAGCACTAACCGCGGTGTTCAGCATGTTCGGTCTCATTTCTTGAATAGACCAAGATGTCATCAATGAACACGACTACGAATCGATCCAAATATGGTCTAAAGATCCGATTCATTAAATCCATAAATACCGCAGGGGCATTAGTGAGCCCAAACGGCATCACTAGGAACTCATAGTGACCATATCTCGTTCTGAAGGCAGTCTTGGGCACGTCCGAATCTCGGATTCGCAATTGATAGTAGCCCAATCTCAAATCTATTTTCGAGAACATCGAGGCTCCCTTCAGTTGATCGAACAAGTCATCAATACGTGGCAACGGATATTTGTTCTTTATCGTCGCTTTATTAAGCTGACGATAGTCGATGCACAGTCGCATGGTTCCATCCTTCTTCTTCACGAACAACACCGGCGCACCCCAAGGCGAAAAACTCGGGCGAGCAAAACCTCTATCCACCAATTCTTGCAACTGAGCTTTCAACTCCTTTAATTCCGTTGGTGCCATACGATACGGAGCTATCGAAATTGGAGTGGTACCAGGTACCAATTCGATGCCAAATTCTATTTCCCGAACAGGTGGTAAACCCGCAATTCTTGGGAAAACATCCGGTATTCACAAACCACGGGCGCAGATTCGGGTTTCTTCTCTGATTCCTTGTCATCGAGCACGTATGCAAGGTACGCTTCGCACCCTTTTCTTACATATTTCTGGGCCAACATCGCTGATATTACAGCTGGCAACCCCTTTAAGTCCGTGGACTCAACCCGAATTATTTCATTATTCGCGCACCTCAAATCGATAGTCTTGCTCTTGCAATTTACAACCGCATCGTGCATGGTCAACCAATCCAAACCAAGAATAACATCGAACTCATCGAACGTCAAAAGCATTAAGTCCGCGGAAAACAAGAACCTCGGAACACTAGGGGACTTTTCTTGCACACTTTGTTGACAAGCACATAATGACCCAAGGGTTTGACACCGAATTACAAACTCAGAGACTCAATGGGCAAAGTCTTCTTTGGATGCTAAGGTTTCACATATATATGAATGAGTAGAACCGTGGTCAATCAAAGCAATCACATTTGTATTGAAAAGAGTGAAAGTACCGGTAATAACATCCGGAGAGGCAAGCATCCTCGCAGGCGCGATGGCATAAGTCCTAGCAGAGCACGAGCCTCAGATCCGATGGTAGCATCTCTAGATCCTCTCGACCGCCACCGACATTGCCCATATTTCTAGGTGGCCTACCTCGGCGATGGTAGCACCGGGTTTGCACTCGACTTACATTCTGCTCATGCATCCTTGGGCAATCCTTCATAAAGTGGTCGGCCGATCCACACTTATAGCAGAGCGATCACGAAACCAACAGCTCCCGAATGCCATTTGCCACAATGTGGACACTCCGCCTCTCTCGGCGATCATTTCCACCACCGCGATCGAGGTGACTCGTGTGGTCACAGGGGTCGATCGCGTCCTCGTCTAGAAAAGCCCGAAATGCCTCTAGACCGGCTCGCATCATCTCGAAATCTCTTCGATGCTTGTTGAAGAGACTTTCCGAGGACCTCTTCGAATTCTCCGGTCCCACATCAGCTTTTTGTTTCTCCTTTCTAAGCTCTTGACTTTACAAGCTCGCTCAACAAGTACTACGAACTCTCGTATCTCGAGAATGCCAACAAACATCCTTATCTCATCATTCAGCCCATCCTCAAAGCGTTTACATAATAGCTTGGACGAAATGCATTCTCGCAGCGTCGGCTAAGCCTCACAAACTTTCGTTCAGTAGTCGATAACGGACATGGAACCTTGCTTAAGATCAAGAAATTCCTCCGCTTCGGTCGATGAATCTCGATGATATACTTTTTCCGAACTCGGTTTGAAAGAATTCCCAAGTCACTTGCTCTTTAGGCACCACAAGTCGAGTACTCCACCAATAGTAGGCGGACTCGCGTAGCATGGAGATGGTACACTTTAAGCACTCATCGGGTGTACAGGATAGCTCATCAAGCACCCGGATAGTGTTATCTAACCAAAATTCAGCTCGCTTCGGCATCATCATCATCCGTAGCCTTAAATTCAGTGGCCCCATGTTTTGAATCCTATCGATTGGGGCTTACTTGACCTTATTTGGTCATCCACGGAGGTATTGTAGGTCGGGGTTGCATTTGTCGGGAATGGAGGTTGTGGAACAGCCGTGTTGGTTGAATGTATTGATTAAACCATTCGCTCATCACACTATAAAAGGCTTGCCTAGCCTCGTCATTAGGATTGCTGGCCATAGGTTGAGAGTCCGGCGCTGTCCCTTGCGCGGAGCAGCGCCACACTCTCCACATCATCAGCTATCGCTCGGTTGGGATCGGGATCCATTGCTACAAACAAACACAAAGTCGAATTGTCGTAAATCATCACACTATCGATTCATCATTTAATGGCATGTATAGCTAGACCCCAAACACATCACGGTAGTCCTAGAATCGACTAAACCGTGGCTCGATACCAATAAATTGTAACACCCGAACCCGAGACCATCGCTGGTGTCGGACACGAGGGGTTAACAAGCCAAGTTCACTTGTTTTGCCCATCCATTTGACATTTTCAGTCAGGCTGGAATAGCTGCGTCACGGTCGCCTTAAAAATCATATCTCGAGTTTCAAAACTCGGAAACTGGTTTTGTAAATTTTCCCTGAATTTAGACTCATATATCCATCCATGGATTTATTTCTAGAATTTTTGGTTGGGCCAATTGGTACAGTTTATTAGTTAAAGTCACCCATGTTACAGGGATCGACTGCTCTGACCTTCGCGCGGTATAACTTGAATATCTCTCTGTACAGGGCTTTAATGCTGGTGTCGTTTGTTCCTAATGAAACTAGACTCAAAATGGAATCTGTACATATAAGGTATGTCTCCTAATTCTTTTGGATAATTTATAGTAAATTTTAAAGTTGCGACAGGGAACCCAGAAACTGTTCTGGCCCTGTCTCACAATAGCTTTAATATCTCTTAACATGTAACTCCTATGACCATTTCGTTTCTTCCATATGAAAATAGACTCATCAAGGTTCATTTACATAGCTTATTCACTATTTAATTCCATTCCTACGAATTTTGGTGATTTTTCACATTCACATCACTGCAGCTGGCAGCATCTGTTTTAAGGTAGGTCTTACCTATTTGGTAGTCTCCATGAACCAACTAGTCTTGCCATACATAGGTTCATATATGATCATTTTAACCATGCCAATGGCTGATCATATGACCAACATTCCCATTTCCAAGCCATAGCCACATCATGACACCAAATATATACATACAAACCACAATTAGTCTAAGTTCATGCTTCCTTTTCGAGCCATTTTCGCATGGCCGTACATACTTACATCACAACATATTTAACAAACAAGGGTAGTCCTATACATGCCATTTCAAGTTCAACCAAAAATTTATACCAAAATGGAGGCTTGATAGTGTGGATGACTTGACTTCAACGATCCCAAATCCGATTGCTTGAGCGAAATCTAGAAACCGAGAGCCAAAGCAACGGGTAAGCATTTTATGCTTAGTAAGTCTCAAGGAATATAATCAACTCTAATTACAGCAATACATTCACATAGCCAAATGCATCATTTCATTAATACACATTCTTACTTCACACTTCATCATTATATAATTTCACAAAGTATCAATCAATTCAATAACTGAAATTCATTAGTCGATTGAGCGAATGTTGCTCAAACATGTCGACTTTCCAATGCACATATAAACGCGTACCTCATTCTTTGGGCTTTTTGAGTGTACTCATTGAATTTATTACAGCAACCAACACTCACCTCCAGCCCAAGATTCTTCGGAATATAACCGGATATAACCATGTGCACAAATGCCTTGGTCTTAGCCCGGATAGAATGTCTCGCACGAATGCCTTGGTCTTAGCCGGATGTAGCCACTAGCACAATTGCCTTCGGTCTTAACCGGATATAATTTCAGCATAATTGTCTTCGGATTTAGCCCGGATATCATTCAATTTCCATGAACACATACATCAATTATCATTGGACATACATAATTCATTTTCGTTACTAAGGCTCAAACGCAATTATAGTCACAAGCATATTCGCCTTGGGACTTAGCCGGGTAGAATTCAAATACTCATGCATACATAATCAATAATCAATACACATCCATACTTTATTTCACACAATTCAAGTAGGGTCACTTCTTGAGGACTTACCTCGGATGTTGTCGAACGGCTTTTTCGGCTATTCGATCACTTTATCCTTCCCCTTGTCCAATTGTGGCCCTCTAAGCTCTTGAGCTAATTCAAACAAATTCAATTTATTAAAACCTCATTGTGCTAGCTTATGGCGAATATGACAAGGAGTTTAAATGGTCATATGGCCACCCTTTAGCTTGAATACACAATGGTCATGCACATTTTATACTACATCAAGCAATTCAATACAATTTATTCGAGCATCAAGGAAATGCTAAGGCCTTCAATAGGCTACCCAAGGCCGAATATTCATGTACATGTTGAGGTAAATTTTGCACTTAATACCTCACAAAAACAGCATGCAATTTACTAATTAATGCTTTGCACATTGTGGCCCAAAACTTAAAATATAGCATCAAGCACTTATATGTGTGCTAGGCCGAATTGTGCTTGCAATTTCACAAGCATTCTTCCACATCTTCTTCTTTAAACCAATATATTCATCACTTAGTTCATAACCAAAACATCATGTGCAAACATATATATACATATATGAGCATGGCGAATTTCAAGGTGTCCATAGTCATCCAAAACACAAATTTTAACTAACATGCAAGAAGCATGAACCATGCTCATGAATGCATCATGGCGAATATGACAATCATGCCCTTTTCAACTTCAATCATGGTTAAACAAAAGAAAACTCAAAATCTTACTCAAGAGTAGACAATCCATCATTGCATGCATCATCATTAAGCTTCACACTTAGCATGCAATGGCTTTATCACCATAACAACTTTGGCCAAATGCCATTTCCATGGCATAACAAAGATTTGAGCCATGGCTAACATGCACATCAAATTAGCAACCAAAACATGCATGAAACTCCCAACACAACCTCATACATACCTTAATCTTGATGCAAATTTAGCCAAATCACCTTCTAGATCTCTTCTAAACAAAGGAAATGAAGCAAAATCCTTCTTCCTCTTAGTATTTTCGGCCAAAAGGGAGAGAGCAAGCATGAACAAATTTTTTTTGTTTCCTCATCTTGGTTGCACGGCAATGGGGTATGCTACTCTCTCACACACATTTATTTTTTTTCATTCTTTTCTTACCCATGCTTATTTGTTTACTATTTCTCCCTAATGCCCAACAAAACATGTTTCATGACATGTTTAACCCATATCTCTTTGTCATGGCGGCCATCACTTGTAAAAGGGGAATTTGACATGCAAGTCCATTATTTTGCATGCATGCTTTAATTAGTCATCACCCCTTTCCCTATCGTATTTTCAAAGTTCACTACTAAGTCCTTTCTAGTGGAATTCACCTTTATAACACTAAATCAATCATCAAAAAATGTCATACATGAATACACACATATTATAGGCATCAAAATAAATTTTAAATTATTGTTATGCCTCGGTTTTGTGGTCCCGAAACCACATTCCGGCTAGGGTCTATTGTGGGCTGTCACAAATCTTGGGCTGGAGGTGAGTGTTGGTTGCTGTAATAAATTCAATTAGTACACTCGAAAAGCCCAAAGAATAAGGTACGTTTATATGTGCATTGGAAAGTCGACATGTTTGAGCAACATTCGCTCAATCGACTAATGAATTTCAGCTATTTAATTGATTGATACTTTGTGAAAGTATATAATGATGAAGTGTGAAGTAAGAATGTGTATTAATGAAATGATGCATTTGGCTATGTGAATGTATTGCTGTAATTAGGGTTGATTATATTCCTTGAGACTTACTAAGCATAAAAATGCTTACCCGTTACTTGGGCTCTCTGTTTTATAGATTACGCCGATAGCAATCGGATTCGGGATCAATAAAGTCAAGTCATCCACACTATCAACGCCTCTATTTTGGTATAAATTTTTGGTTGAACTTTGAAATGGCATGTATAGGACTACCCCTTGTTGGTTTAATTATGTTATGATGTATATGTGTACGGTCATGCGAAAATGGCTCGTAAAAGTGAAGTATCAACTTAAACTAATTGCGGTTTGTATATATATATATGGTGTCATGATGTGACTATGAATTGGAAATGGGAATGTTGGTCACATGATCAGCCATTGGCATGGTTAAAATGATCATATGTGGACCTATGTATGGCAAGACTAGTTGGTTCATGGAGACTACAAAATAGGTAAGACCTACCTTAAAAACAGATGCTGCCAGCTGCAGTAACGTGAATGTGAAAAATCACCAAAACTTTTAGGAATGGTATTAAATAGTGAATAAGCTATGTAAATGAACCTTGATGAGTCTATTTTCATATGGAAGAAACGAAATGGTCATAGGAGTTACATGTTAAGAGATATTAAAGCTATTGTGAGACAGGGCCAGAACGGTTTCTGGGTTCCCTGTCGCAACTTTAAAAATTTTCTATAAATTATCCAAAAATAATTAGGAGTAATTCCTTATATGTACAGATTCCATTTTGAGTCTAGTTTCATTAGAAACAAACGGCACCAGTATTAAAGCCCTGTACAGTGAGATATTCAAGTTGTAACGCGCGAAGGTCAGAGCAGTCGATCCCTGTAACATGGGTGACTTTAACTAATAAACTGTACCAATTGGACCAACCAAAAATTCTAGAAATAAATCCATGGATGGATACATGAGTCTAAATTCAGGGAAAATTTACGAAACCAGTTTCCGAGTTTTGTAACTCGAGATATGATTTTTAAGGCGACGGTGACGCAGTTTTCCAGCCTGACTGGAAATGTCAAATTGGTGGGCAAAATATGTGAACTTGGCTTGTTAACCCCTCGTGTCCGACACCGGCGATGGTCTCGGGTTCGGGGTGTTACAATTTTATTGGTATCAGAGCCACGGTTTAGTCGATTCTAGGACTACCATGATGTGTTTGGGGTCTAGCTATACATGCCACTAAATGATGAATCGATAGTGTGGTGATTTCTGACAATTTGACTCTGTGTTTGTTTATAGCAATGGATCCCGATCCCACCGAGCAATAGCTGATGATGTGGAGAGTGTGGCGCTGCTCCGTGCAAGGGACAGCCGGCAGACTCTCAACCTATGGCCAGCAATCCGAATGATGAGGCTAGGCAAGCCTTTTATAGTGTGATGAACGAATGGTTTAATCAATACATTCGAACTAACACTACTGTTCCACAACCTCCATTCCCGACAAATGCAACCCCTCAAGACCTACAATACCTCCGGTGATCGACCAAATAAGGTCAAGTAAGCCCCAATCGATAGGATTCAAAACATGGGGCCACTGAATTTAAGGCTACGGATGATGATGATGCCGAAGCGGGCTGAATTTTGGTTGGATAACACTATCCGGTGCTCGATGAGCTATCCTGCACACCGATGAGTGCTTAAAGTGTACCATCTCCTTGCTACGCGAGTCCGCCTACTATTGGTGGAGTACTCGACTTCGTGGTGCTTAGAGAGCAAGTGACTTGGGAATTCTTTCAAACCGAGTTCCGAAAAAGTATATTAGTCAGAGATTCATCGACCAAAAGCGAAGGGAATTCCTTGATCTTAAGCAAGGTTCTATGTCGCCATCGACTACGAACGAAAATTTGTGAGGCTTAGCTGGTACGCGCGAGAATGCATTTCGTCCGAAGCCATTATGTGTAAACACTTCGAGGATGGGCTGAATGATGATATACGGATGTTCGTTGGCATTCTCGAAATACGAGAGTTCGTAGTACTTGTTGAGCGAGCTTGTAAAGTCAAGAGCTTAGAAAGGAGAAACAAAAGTTGATGTGGGAACCGGAGAATTCGAAGAGGTCCTCGGAAAGTCTCTTCAACAGCATCGAAGAGATTTCGAGATGATGTGAGCCGGTCTAGAGGCGTTTGGGCTTTTCTAGACGAGGACGCGATCGACCCCGTGACCACACGAGTCACTTTGATCGCTGATGGTTGAAATGATCGCCGAGAGAGGGCGGAGTGTCTACATTGTGGCAAATGGCATTCGGGAGCTGTTGGTTTCGTGATCGCCTCGCTATAAGTGTGGATCGGCCGACCACTTTATGAAGGATTGCCCGAGGATGCTTGAACAGAATGTAAGTCGAGTGGAAACCCGGTGCTACCATCGCCGAGGTAGGCCACCTAGAAATATGGGCAATGTCGTTGGCGGTCGAGAGGATCTAGAGATGCTACCATCGATCCGAGGCTCGTGCCCTGCTAGGACTTATGCCATACGCCGCACGCAAGGATGCTGCCTCCGGATGTCATTACGGTATTTTCACTCTTTTCAATACTAATGTGATTGCTTTGATTGACCCCGGTTCTACTCATTCTTATATATGTGAAACCTTAGCATCCAAGAAGACTTTGCCTATTGAGTCTCTCGAGTTTGTAATTCGGTGTCAAACCCTTGGGTCATTACGTGCTTGTCAACAAAGTGTGCAAGAAAAGTCCCCTAGTGTTCCGAGGTTCTTGTTTTCGGCGGACTTGATGCTTTTTTGTTCGATGAATTGACGTTATTCTTGGTTTGGATTGGTTGACCATGCACGATGCGGTTGTAAATTGCAAAAGCAAGACTATCGATTTGAGGTGCGCGAATAATGAGATAATTCGGGTTGAGTCTACGGACTTAAAGGGTTGCTAGCTGTAATATCGCAATGTTGGCTAGAAATATGTAAGAAAAGGGTGCGAAGCGTACCTTGCGACGTGCTTTCGATGACAAGGAATCGAAAAGAAACCCGAATCTGTGTCGTGGTTTGTGAATACCGGATGTTTTCCTCAAGAATTGCGGGTTTACCACTGCTCGGAAATAGAATTTGGCATCGAATTGGTACCGGTACCACTCCAATTTCGATAGCTCCATATCGTATGGCACCAACGGAATTAAAGGAGTTGAAAGCTCGCTTGCAAGAATTGGTGGATAGAGGTTTTGCTCGCCCGAGTTTTTCGCCTTTGGGTGCGCCGGTGTTGTTTGTGAAAAGAAGGATGGAACCATGCGGTTGCAGATCGACTATCGTCGACTTAATAAAGCGACGATAAAGAACAAATATCCGTTACCACGTATCGATGACTTGTTCGATCAACTGAAGGGAGCCTCAGTGTTCTCAAAAATAGATTTGAGATCGGGCTATTATCAATTGCGAATCCGAGAATCGGACGTGCCCAAGACTGCCTTCAGAACGAGATATGGTCACTATGAGTTCCTAGTGATGCCGTTTGGGCTTACTAATGCCCCTGTGGCATTTATGGATTTAATGAATCGGATCTTCAGACCATATTTGGATCGATTCGTAGTCTTGTTCATTGATGACATCTTGGTCTATTCAAGAAATGAGACTGAACATGCTTGAACACCGAGGTTAGTGCTGCAAATTTTACGGATAAGCAATTATATGCTAAGTTCAGCAAGTGTGAGTTCGGTTAAGAGAGGTTAGCTTCTTGGGTCATGTGGTATTCAGATCGGTATTCGAGTCGAATTCAATAAAATTTCAGCCATACTTAATTGGAAGCCTCCAGAAATATTACCGAGGTTCGAGCTTTTTGGGGCTTGCTTGGTTATTACCGATGATTTGTAAAAGGTTTCTCAACGATAGCCACACCGATGACGGCTACTCCAAAAGGATGTTAAGTTCGAATGGACGGAGAAATGTCGAAAAGTTTCGATCAACTGAAAACTTATTTGATCGAAGCCCCAATTCTAGTGCAACCCGAATCGGCAAAGAGTTTGTCATCTATAGTGACGCCTCCTCCTTGGGTTAGGTTGCGATTGATGCAAGAAGGTCGAGTTGTGGCCTATGCGTCGAGGCAATTAAAGCCACACGAGAAAAATTATCCGACCCATGATCTCGAATTAGTCGCCATCGATTCGCCTTTAAAGATTTGGCGACATTACTTATTTGGTGAGAAGTGCCATGTACTCGGATCACAAAAGTCTCAAATATTTGATGACCCAAAGAGACTTAAATCTGCGACAAAGACGTTGGCTCGAATCTGTTAAAGGATTATGAGCTGGTCATTGACTATCACCCGGAAGGGCGAATGTGGTTTGCGGATGCCTTGAGTCGTAAATCATTATTCACTTTACGAGCGATGAATGTGCACTTGTCTGCTCGATCCGACAAAGTGTGTTAGTGGCTGAATTGAAAGCCAAACCATTATTGATACATCAAATTTGAGAAGCTCGTAAAGTCGACGACGAGTTGGCGCAAAACGGGCTGAGTGTGTTTCAACAAGGACTCGGAGTTTCAAATCGATGATGACGATTGTTTGAGGTTCAAAAGTCGTCTGTGTTCCAAAGAATTCGAACTCATTTCGATAATTCAGAATGAAGCCCATTGTAGCCGCATGGCAATCCACCCGGGGAGTACGAAGATGTACAACGATTTGAAACGTCGGTTTTGGTGGCATGGTATGAAACGAGACATCTCCGACTTTGTTTCGAGATGTTTAATATGTCAACAAGTGAAAGCGGAACATCAAGTGCCTTGAGATTACTTCACCAATCACGATACCCGAGTGGAAATGGGATCGAGTCACAATGGACTTTGTATCCGGACCGCCATTGTCGCAAGTAAGAAGGATGCGGTTTGGGTCGTGGTAGATCGATTGACTAAGTCCGCTCACTTTGTCCCCGTGACGCATGATTTTTCAATGGACAAATTAGCCGAATTGTACGCTTCTCGATTGTGAGATTACACGGGTGCCTATTTCCATCGTGTCGGATAGAGATCCGAGATTTACCTCGCGATTTTGGAAAAAGTTGCAAGAAGCTTTGGGTACCAAGTTACATTTCAGACCGCCTTTCACCCCCAAACCGATGGTCAATCCGAGCAGATAATTGGATACTTGAGGATATGTTGAGATGTTGCGTCCTCGAGTTTAGTGGTTCATGGGAACGGTACTTGCCGTTGATTGAATTCGCTTACAACAACAAACTTTCAATCAAGTATCAAGATGGCACCCTACGAGGCTTTGTACGGTCGTAAATGCCGTACACCATTGTTTTGGACCGAGCTCGGTGAAAGCAAGATTTTCGGTGGATTTGATTAGGGATGCTGAATGAAAGTGAAAGTAATCCGTGAAAGTTTGAAGATAGCCTCCGATCGTCGAAGTCGACGCGGATCTCAAGCGTAAGGATATCGAGTATCGTGGGTGATAAAGTGTTTTCAAGGTATCGCCTTGGAAAAAGATACTCGAGTTCTACCAGACGGGCAAGTTGAGCCCGAGGTTCATTGGGCCATATGAGATATCGGCGAGTCGGTCCAATGGCATATCGCTTGATTTTGCCCCGAACTCGAAAAGGTTCACGATGTCTTTCATGTTTCGATGCTTCGACGCTATAGATCCGATCCATCGCACGTGATTAGTCCATCAGAAATTGAAATTCAAACTAATATGAGTTATGAGGAAGAACCGATTCGTATCCTATCACGAGAAGTGAAAGAGTTGCGAAACAAGCGGGTTTCGCTAGTGAAAGTGTTATGGCTCAAGCACGGGATAGAAGAAGCTACTTGGGAGACCGAGAACTCTATGAAAGAGTGATATCCAAACCTATTTACCGGTAAGATTTTCAGGGACGAAAATTTCTTAAGTGGGGGAGAGTTGTGACAGCCCAAAATTGACCCTAGTCGGAATGTGGTTTCGGGACCACAAAACCGAGGCATAAAAATAATTAAAAATTTATTTTGATGCCTATAATATGTGTGTGTATGACATTTTATGATGATTGATTTAGTGTTATATAGGTGAATTCCACAAGAAAGGACTTAGTAGTGAACTTTGAAAGTACGATAGGGAAATGTGTGATGACTAATTAAAGCATGCATGCAAAATAATGGACTTGCATGTCAAATTCCCCTTTTTACAAGTGATGGCCGGCCATGACAAAGAGATATGGGTTAAACATGTCATGAAACATGTTTTGTTGGGCATTAGGGAGAAATAATAAACAAATAAGCATGGGTAAGAAAAGAATGAAAAAAAAATGTGTGGAGAGAGTAGCATTCCCCATTGCGTGCAACCAAGAAGAGAAAACAAAAAATTTGTTCATCCTTGTTCTCTCCTTTTTGGCCAAAAATACTAAGAGGAAGAAGAGATTTTTGCTTCATTTCCTTTGTTTAGAAGAGATCTAGAAGGATATTTGGCTAAACTTGCATCAAGATTGAGGTATGTATGAGGTTGTGTTGGGAGTTTCATGCATGTTTTGGTTGCTAACTTGATGTGCATGTTAGCCATGGCTCAAATCTTTGTTATGCCATGGAAATGGCATTTGGCCAAAGTTGTTATGGTGATAAAGCCATTGCATGCTAAGTGTGAAGCTTGATGATGATGCATGCAATGATGGATTGTCTACTCTTGAGTAAGATTTTGAGTTTTCTTTTTGTTAACCATGATTGAAGTGGAAAAGGGCATGATTGTCATATTCGCCATGATGCATTCATGAGCATGGTTCATGCTTCTTGCATGTTAGTTAAAATTTGTGTTTTGGATGGCTATGGACACCTTGAAATTCGCCATGCTCATATATGTATATATATGTTTGCACATGATGTTTTGGTTGTGAACTAAGTGATGAATATGTTTGTTTAAAGAAGAAGATGTTGAAGAATGATTGTGAAATTGCAAGCACATTCGCCTAGCACACATATGAGTGCTTGATGCTATAATATAAGTTTTGAGCTACAATATGCAAAGCATTAACTAGTAAAATGCATGCTGTTTTTGTGAGGTATTAAGTGCATAATTGGCTTCAACATGGACATGAATATTCGGCCTTGGGCAGCCTATTGAAGGCCTTAGCTTTTCCTTGATGCTCGAATAAATTGTATTGAATTGCTCGATGTAGTATAAAATGTGCATGACCATTGTGTATTCAAGCTAAAGGGTGGCCATATGACCATTTAAACTCCTTGTCATATTCGGCCATAAACTAGCACAATGAGGTTTTAATAAATTGAATTTGTTTGAATTAGCTCAAGAGCTAAGAGGGCCACAATTGGACAAGGGGAAGGAAAAAGTGATCGAATAGCCGTAAAAGCCGTTCGACAACATCCGAGGTAAGTCCTCAAGAAGTGACCTTACTTGAATTATGTGGAATGAAATATGGATATATTGATTATTGATTTATGTGTGTATGAGTATTCGAATGATACCCGGGCTAAGTCCCGAAGGCGATTATGCTAGTGATTATAATTGTGTTTGAGCCTTAGTAACAAAAATGAAATATGTATGTCCAATAATTATTGATGTATGTGTGCATGAGAAATTGAATGATATCCGGGCTAAGCCCCGAAGACAATTATGCTGGAAATTATATCCGGTTAAGACCAAGGCAATTGTACTAGTGGCTACATCCGGCTAAGACCAAGGCATTCGTGCGAAGTCATTCTATCCGGGCTAAGACCAAGGCATTTGTGCACATGGTTATATCCGGTTATATTCAAGAATCTTGGGCTGGAGGTGAGTGTTGGTTGCTGTAATAAATTCAATTAGTACACTCGAAAAGCCCAAAGAATAAGGTACGTTTATATGTGCATTGAAAGTCGACATGTTTGAGCAACATTCGCTCAATCGACTAATGAATTTCAGCTATTGAATTGATTGATACTTTGTGAAAGTATATAATGATGAAGTGTGAAGTAAGAATGTGTATTAATGAAATGATGCATTTGGCTATGTGAATGTATTGCTATAATTAGGGTTGATTATATTCCTTGAGACTTACTAAGCATAAAAATGCTTACCCTGTTACTTGGGCTCTCTGTTTTATAGATTACGCCGATAGCAATCGGATTCGGGATCAATAAAGTCAAGTCATCCACACTATCAACGCCTCTATTTTGGTATAAATTTTGGTTGAACTTTGAAATGGCATGTATAGGACTACCCCTTGTTGGTTTACTTATGTTATGATGTATATGTGTACGGCCATGCGAAAATGGCTCGTAAAAGTGAAGTATCAACTTAAACTAATTGCGGTTTGTATATATATATATGGTGTCATGATGTGACTATGAATTAGAAATGGGAATGTTGGTCACATGATCAGCCATTGGCATGGTTAAAATGATCATATGTGGACCTATGTATGGCAAGACTAGTTGGTTCATGGAGACTACAAAATAGGTAAGACCTACCTTAAAAACAGATGCTGCCAGCTGCAGTAACGTGAATGTGAAAAATCACCAAAATTTGTAGGAATGGTATTAAATAGTGAATAAGCTATGTAAATGAACCTTGATGAGTCTATTTTCATATGGAAGAAACGAAATGGTCATAGGAGTTACATGTTAAGAGATATTAAAGCTATTGTGAGACAGGGCCAGAACGGTTTCTGGGTTCCCTGTCGCAACTTTAAAAATTTTCTATAAATTATCCAAAAATAATTAGGAGTCATGCCTTATATGTACAGATTCCATTTTGAGTCTAGTTTCATTAGAAACAAACGGCACCAGTATTAAAGCCCTGTACAGTGAGATATTCAAGTTGTAACGCGCGAAGGTCAGAGCAGTCGATCCCTGTAACATGGGTGACTTTAACTAATAAACTGTACCAATTGGCCCAACCAAAAATTCTAGAAATAAATCCATGGATGGATACATGAGTCTAAATTCAGGGAAAATTTACGAAACCAGTTTCCGAGTTTTGTAACTCGAGATATGATTTTTAAGGCGACGGTGACGCAGTTTTCTAGCCTGACTGGAAATGTCAAATTGGTGGGCAAAATATGTGAACTTGGCTTGTTAACCCCTCGTGTCCGACACCGGCGATGGTCTCGTGTTCGGGGTGTTACAAGCTATCACACTATATTGTCACAATAGTGCAGCAGTAGCTATAACTAAGGATACGAGAAACCACAAGAGGACAAAACATATCGATTGAAAGGATCATATCATAAGGGAGGCAGTTGCAAACGAAGTCATTGATGCCCTCAAGGTTGCATTTGTGGACAACATGGCCAACCCGTTTGCAAAGACTCTACTAGTTAGGATTTTTGAGAAACACGTGGAGAGCATGGGAATGCGGAATTTGACTCATCTACTTCACTAGGGCAAGTGGGAGACTGTTGGATCTAGTGCCCTGAGTGTTGTATGTTCGTTTGTAAACTTGTAATTTTTTCGAGCAAATTGGTTAACAAAACAAATTTATTGATTACATTAATATAATTTGTATAATTTTCCTCACATAGTTTTTGCATGCAAAGCAAAATGGAAGAAAATGTTGACATGGGTTGTCAAAATGTTTAACTAATACTAAGCGGTATTACGTGGTTGGATCGTAGTATGAAAAGACAGCTTATTTTATTAAATAAACCTAAACATGTCCTTAGTCTAATCAAAAATGAGTAAACCAATTAAAAAACTAATGTATTGTATGTCAAGTCTATTTGGGGAGATGTCTTATCTGGGACATCGGAGCTGATGACTCCCAGAAGATAGAGACATAGATGTAATTGATTGGACTAACAATACATCAGATAGGACCCAAGCAAAATAGATCCTGAATCCGGCTATGGATTTATTCATTTATTATGTTCATAGTGTGGCATAGCTAAATTTTGAGTGAATGGCGAACTATGTTTGTGTGACTCGTACACTTTGATGTAAGTAAAAGCCTGAATTCAAATAGATAAGGAATCAAAAGCTAGTGCGTTGGGTGTACAACTTCTATAGTATGTAGCGTCATTCACAATAGTGGAATTCATAGCTCAAAACATAGGTAAATGATATCCTCTCGTTGGCATTACATGGTTGATGAAAAGTAAATATGGCCACAGGTCGTCCATCTTTATGATGGATGACTTAATCACTATTTAGTAGTGATTGACTTTTCATGAAGGAAAATGTAATAGTTACCATGAGATAAGATTGGATCATACTAGGAGAACGGATATTATCCCAAAGAGATCAAGGATATCCTGTGAGGGTAACACATTTATAATGAGGTCATTGGATGAGCACTAAGAAGTTGCTTTCGTAATGGTATGCCGCTAGGGAGAGCTCAGTTACAATACTATAGCGGAATGAATTTGTGACTAAATGAAATTATAATTAATAGGCGAAGAGCCAGAACTTAATTATAAATCATTTTAGCCTCAACTACATAAGTCCAATCGGTTCCTCCGCTAACTCATTGAAACCATAAATGAATTGCGTGTTTGAATAAAAATGAACAGAATGAATAGTAAAAGAGGAATGGGAAACATTCATGAATGATTATGGTTTTCTCCAAAATGGAGAAATGAAATTATTTGGAAATAAACGTACGTTTCTAAAAATGGAAATAGGAATGATCCATTTGCAATCCTATATGGATTACTTAAAAATGATCGAAAGTATGAGTTTATGTTTTTGGACTATTTTGAAGCTCAAAAATGAAAATAAATCATTCGGTCATAGTGAACATGTTGAGTTGTGAAATATTGAACATGTTTTATCAAATTTTTACCAGGGGAAAGTCGTCAAAATTTTACCATGGGTAAAATAGGGATGAGAAAAATATTTTATATATAAATATTAAATTTTATTTTGGGAAATAGAAAACTGAATCGGATTAGATCACATTACAGAGTACTAGGTCAAAAAGGCCCAGGAAATAATCGTAATTGGATCTGATGTGAGAGAGGCCCAAAAACCCCTTATGGACATGAAGATGGCGGCAACCCTAGTAGGAATACTAGGGTGAGTCATCCACCCTAGTCCTATTCTAAGTAGGATGTTTTTCTATTTAAAATAAACCACTAGAACTCAACAAGGGTTCTACCTTCTCTTCTTATAAATAGATGGCATCGGTAGAGCTATTAATAAAACTTTGAGAGATTGTTATTTTACCGAAAAATAGAGAGAATTCATTCTCAACTATTATATATATTTTTCTGGAATAACAATTCTTTCGATTTCTATTAAGAAGAGAGAATTTTCATTGTCACCCCAAAAGAAGAGAAAATTATTTCTAGTTCTGTGTTTTGATTCAACTCGTTTGAGCCCACACTCGAAGAAGTTTGTGGTACTAGAATAGCGTAGAAGATTGTTTGGTTGAAAGTTGGGAACAAAAAATGTCCGCTAAGCCAAAAATAGAGGTATGAATTTGATTAAGGTTTATAGCTATAAATATCACAAACTGGGTCAACTTTCAAAATTTTAATTTTCCACTGTGCAAGAAGACCATTTTCAAACTAGGATTTGTCGAATAATCAGTGCTCATCCAATGACATTGTCATAAGTGTGTTACCATCATAGGATACCCTTAAGCTCTTTGAGATAAATCAGCTCTTCCAATATGTTAAAATTTTATCTCATTGTAACCATTACATCTCATTCATGAAAATTCAGTTACAATCAAATAGTAATCAATTCATTCATCACAAAGAAAAATGACCCGTGGCCACGTTTAATTTTCATCAGCCAAGTAATGCCAATAAGGATATCATTTACCCATGTCTCAGGCTATGAATTTCATTGTTTTGAATGACACTACATACTCTAGAAGTCGTCTACCTAATACACCAGCTTTCAGTTCCTTTTCTATTCAAACTCAAGCTTTTACTTACATCAAAGTATACGAGTCACGCATACATAATCCATCATCCACTCAAGATTAAAGTATGCCACATTTTGAATGCCACAAGTTAATAAGTCTATAAACGGATTTAGGATCTATTCTTTTTGGGTCCAATCCAATGTACTGTCATTCTAGTCAGTCACATTTATGTCTTTATCTTTTGGGAGCCATCCGCTCCAATACCCAAGACAAGGTGTCTCCCTAATTAGACTTGACAGGCAACATATTAGACTTTCAATTGGTTTGCTCATTTTCGATTATACTAAGGGTATGTTTAGGTTCGTCTACTAATAAAGGTTGTATTTATGTATTACAATCTGACCACGTAATACCACTTAGTATTAGTTTAAAAATTAGACAACGAGAAAGCCAATATTTTCTTCTATTTTGCTTTGCATGAAAAAACCACATAACGACATTTATACAAAGTATATTGACGCAATTCATGAATTATTTTATTAACCAATATGTTCGAAAAAATTACAAGTGTACATAAACGAAAATATTGCACTTAGGTCACCACATCCAACATTTTGGTCCTTTGGATAATTGCTATTTAGGTCCTTAAACCTTTTTCTAAATTAAAATTTAATTGCAATTGGGATTGGGATTGGGATTGGGATTGGGATTTTACAATTTAGCCTTTGAGCTTAATTAACACTATTATTAGTTAAATTATTTAAATGATCTTTAAAAAGTTTTCATACCAACTTCATTAATCTTTATATTTCATCCTTTTAAACTCAATTTACAAAAATAAGGTTCCAAAATTGTATTTTTCGACACCACTTAAAATCGGGTCATTGCAGCCACCATCGTTGTTTTCGATCACTGCATTACACCTTCTGACTATCCTACAATATTGGCACTCGGCGCCACTCCATCGACTTACTACCACACATTGTCGGCTGATGTCGATCCTATTAGGCACAAGGCCTAATAACCCCACCTGTGGCCTTTGATGCCCCTTTGGTGCCTGGTTGTGCCGATAAGTGCTAGTCAATCCTACTAGGGTGCAAAGCCCTAGCTACTGCATGCTACATACACATCTCGCCTTGCCAGTCAATTAGCTAGCCGTTGCCTGCTATGTTCAATTTAGAGGCAAAATGCCATTAGGCCTCTACCACTCATGACCCCTGGTTAGGGTGTGATACCCTGGCCATGTCGATTCACACGTCCAGTTAGGGCGACATGCCCCACACTTCCATGCCTCTTGGTTTCATTCATTCATTGCCTTGATTTAAATTATATGTCCATCATTGTAACACCCCTAACCCATATTCGTTGCCAGACTAGGGTTATGAGGTATTACCGGACATATCAGAACATTTAATAATCAATTTACAAATATCATCCACAAATCATAGCATCATAGTCAAACATCATTTCTAAGTCCCTTTCTTAGGCCATCGAGAACTTAAACATGCTTTAAGAAGAGGTCGGGACTAAACTGAGCACATACAAATTTTCTCAGAAACTTAACAAATTTTCAAAGTTCCGTAGGTCACATGCCCGTGTGATCAGGCCGTGTACCTCACACGGCATTAGACAGACCCGTGTGTCTAAGTAGTGGCTAAAAAAGGCATACATACTGACTTGTACCGCACGGCTGGAGACATGCCCATGTGTCTTGGCCGGGTCAAAATTGACTTGGGTCACACGGCTAACCACACGCCCTTGTGTCTAGCCTATCTACCCTTCAACATGGCCACACACGCCCATATGCCAAGGTTGTGTTCCTCACACGTCCACCAGACACGCTCGTCTGTCTAGGCCATGCTCGAGACTGGCTTTAAATTGTAGGGCTACTCCAGGAGACACACAGCCGTGTAACATAACCGTGTGTCGCACACGGCTGATACATACGCCCATGTCTCTGCCCGTGTGGACAAAAATAGACTATTTGTAAAGCCAATTTGCCACCCTTAATTGTCATCCCTACAAATCCAAAATCAAAGCATAATTCATGACCAAATAGCAACCAAAACCATTCTCAAACATGCATAATTCAATCCACACTGTCACCAATCAATTTCATTCTTATTATCCAAACCAAAACATACCAAAATCACATACCAAACTCATTCATTCATACATGTCATTATCCCAATTTTTCACATCTATTCTCATATCAAAATCATACCATTTCCATAACTAATTCACATAACTAACTTACCAAATTGACTATTTCTCACTAGGCCATTTCTGCACATCAACACATACCATTTCTTAACTCAACTTATATACCAAAAACCACACCAAATAGCAACTTTAATCTAGCCATATCACATGGCATGATATACACTTCAAAAATCATATTCAAATACTTATAACTTATACATGTCATACTTTAGTATTCACATTTTCATAAGGTACCAAAATAGAGTTCGATAGTGAGGTGACGATCCTCGACAATCCCCAAGCTCCCGATAGCTTCGATATCTACAAAACAATTGTAAACACACACAAAGTAAGCTTTCAAAAGCTTAGTAAGCCATATACAAATAAACTTATCTCATAACACATTTCTAAACCAATTCATTCTTACAGCTCATGGAAAAATTACAATCACATATCCATATGTCTCATATAGCTCATTTGATCACAAATCTCTTACATATAACACATCTCATTCTCATGATAAATCATACATATATTATATGTCCACAAATGTACATATACTTACCTTTCATTCTCAAACATGATATACATTTCAAACGTACCTGCATTGGATACACAATCACATAGTCATTTGTTTCATAGAGTGCCCGTTGAACCGTACAGAATAAAATAGGATACGTAGATAGCTCGGAAAGCTAATTTAATGCCAACGTCCTGGATGTGGTCTTACATGTAATCAAATATCGATGCCAGTGTCCTAGCCAAGGTCTTACACGAAATCAAAAACGATGTCAATGTCCCAGACATGGTCTTACACGTAAACTCAAATCGATGCCAACGTCCCAAACGTGGTCTTACATGAAATCACACATCGGAATCCTATGTCATGACATATGTATCCTAACTATTCCTATGGTTCGTACGGGACTTTTCGGACGTCGTCACTTTATCAGAACTTTCTTAGATTTCTCATTTTTTTTACAACTCAAATAGCCATTCATCACTATTCATTAACATATAAGTAATAATAATTCAATTCAAACACATTTATTTGTATATTGACTTACCTCATACAGGAATGAACGAAAACGAGCTGCTATTCAACTACTTTCGACTTTCTTCGATCTAATTATGTTTTCTTTGATTCTTAATATATACACATTCAAATTTAACTCCTTTATTCAATTCAATTCAAAAACATATAATTAGGGCATTTTACAAATTAGCCCTCATATTATCACATTTTGACATTTTAGTCCCTAATTAAAAAAAATCACAAAATACACAAAATTTCCTTATACACATACTTTGACAAAGATTCATGCAGTCCATATATGCCCATATCTTTCATTTATTTCACATATTAGTCCCCAAAAATCTAATTTTCACAATTTAGCCCAAATTACTCAAATTCATCAAAATTTCAAATACAAAACATAATAATCTAACACATACCTTTCATTTTTCATCAATTAACTTCACAAAGCTCACAATTTCATCAATGGCTCAACTCAAAATCTTCATTAATTTCCTAAATTGAGATACGGGCTTGATAAAACACTTGACAACTATTACAAAAACATAGAAATTTTAAAAAACCAAACAAAACACATACCTTAATTAAGCCAAAACCATAGCCAAACCTATCAAGCTTTTATGCTTTCTTTTCCTTTCAATTTCGCAAAACCAAGATGATAATGCATGAATTTTGGCTTTTGTTTTGTTTAATAAATCTTTTATTTACAATTTACCAATTTAGCCTTTTTAATCTCATTTAAAAACCATTAACTCATGTACATGCATAGTCCATTCATAATTCAAAAGGTCCAATTGCATCATAAGGACCTTTGCTTTAAAAAGCCATAACAAATAGGCACTTTTAACAAATAACTAGCCACTTTTACATTTTACGCGATTAAGTCCTTTTATCAAAATCAGGCACACAAACAATCAAATTTTTATACGAAACTGTCACACATATTAATTCACATATTATAAGCACAAAAAAATAATATTAAAATATTTTTTTGACTCGGATTTGTGGTCCTGAAACCACTATTCCGACTAGGGTCTAAATCGGGCTGTTACAACTCTCCCCCTTAGGGATTTTCGTCCCTGAAAATCTTACCGTTGAACAGATTCGGATATTACTGTCTCATAGCATAGTCGGGCTCCCACGTAGTCTCTTCAACACCGTGTCGATGCCACGTTACTTTTACTAACAGAATTTTCTTATTTCGCAGTTCTTTAACCTCGCTAGCTAAGATACGGATTGGTTCTTCTTCATAAGTCATATTAGAATGAATTTCTATTTCGGACGGAGCAATTACATGCGATGGGTCGGATCTATTTCGTCGAAGCATCGATACATGAAATACATTGTGGATCTTTTCTAGCTCTTGTGGCAATAGCAATCTATACGCAACTAGCCCAACACGCTCTATGATTTCATACGGTCTAATGAACCTCTGACTTAATTTATCTTTTCTACCAAACCGAAGTACTTTCTTCCATGGAGATACTTTCAGAAACACTTTGTCACCAATCTCAAATTCAATATCTTTTCGTTTCAATTCTGCATATGATTTCTGACGATCGGAAGTTGCTTTCAGACTATCTCGGCTTGTTTTTACTTTCTGTTTAGTCTCTTTTATCAAACCAACCCCGTGAATCTTATTCTTGTTGAGCTCAATCCAATACAAAGGTGTTCAACATTTTCAACCATACAATGCTACGAAAGGTGCCATTTTAATGCTCGATTGAAAACTATTATTATAAGCGAATTCAATCAATGGCAAATACTGTTCCCACGAACCCTCAAACTCAAGAACGCAACATCTTAACATATCCTCAAGTATCTGAATAATCCGCTCGAATTGACCATCCGTCTGCGGGTGAAAAGTAGTACTGAAATACAATTTCGTACCTAAAGTATTTTGCAGTTTCTTCGAAAACCTCAAAGTAAATCTCAGATCTCTATCTGACACAATAGACAGTGGCACCCCATGCAATCTTACAATTTTGGAAATGTATAATTCAGCTAACTTATCAAGCGAGTAATCTATTCGAACTGGAACGAAATGAGTTGATTTCGTCAATCTATCAACTATATCCCAAATTGCATCCTTCTTTCTCGGAGATAGGGTAAACCCGAAACAAAATCCATCGTTATTTTATCCCATTTTCACTCCAGAATCATAATTGGTTGTAACAAACCGGATGGCACCTGATGTTCAGCTTTAACTTGCTGACTGATCAAACATTTCGAAACAAAGTCAGAAATATCTCTTTTCATTCCAGGCCGCCAGTATAGCTGTTTCAAATCATTATACATTTTTGTACTTCCAAGATAAACAGATAAAAGGCTATTGTGAGCTTTGTTCAAAATCATCTAAATCAACTCTAGATTTCTCGAAACACATACGATCTCGAAATCTCAGACAATCATCATTATCAATTCGTACTCAGAATTAGAATTCAAATCACACTGAGCTCATTTTGCTATAATCTCATTATCAACTTTCTCAGCTTCGTAAATCTGGTGAACAAATAACGGTCTCACTTTCAATTCGGCTAATATCAAACTATCATCAGACATAACTAAATGAGTATTCATCACACGTAATGTAAACAATGATTGCTGACTCAAAGTATCAGCAATAACATTTTCTTTTCCAGGATGATAATCAATAACAAGCTCATAGCCTTTTAACAGTTCTAGCCATCTTCTCTGTCGCATATTCAAATCTTTCTGAGTCATCAAATATTTCAGGCTTTTATGATCTAAAAACACGTGACATTTCTCACCAAATAGATAATGATGCCAAATCTTCAAACGAACACAATCGCAGCTAATTCAAGGTCGTGTGTCGGATAATTCTTTTCATGCAGCTTTAACTGTCTCGAAACATAAGCTATAACTTTGCCTTCTTGCATCAAAACACAACCCAAACCATTCAATGATGCATCACTATAAATCACAAATTTTTTACCTAATTCTGGTTGTACTAACACTGGAGCTTCAGTCAATAGGGCTTTTAACTGATCAAAGCTTTTCTGACACTTTTCAGACCATTCAAATTTCACATCTTTCTGAAGCAATTTCGTCAATAGAGTCGTGATCATAGAAAATCCTTTTACGAACCAACTACAAACTTCAAAAATATTTCTCAGAGGCTTCCAATCCAAAATAGCTAAAATCTTGCTCGGATCAACTCAGATACCAAATGCTGACACAACATGTCCCAGAAAACCAACTTCTTGTAACCAGAATTCACATTGCTAAACTTTGCATACAACTGCTTATCACGCAATGTGACAGTCTTAAAACTACCCTAGTCGGAATGTGGTTTCGGGACCACAAAACCGAGGCATAAAAATAATTTAATATTTATTTTATTGCCTATAATATGTGTTAACTCATGTGTGACATTTTTGATGTTTTAATTTAGAGTTATAAATGTGAATTTCACTAGAAAGGACCTAGTAGAAAACTTTGAAAGTATGATGGGGAAATTTGTGATGACTAGTTGATCATGCATGCAAAATGAGGGGTTTGCATGTCAATTTCCTTTTATTTGCTAATGGCCGCCATGACAAAGAATTATGGGCAAAACATGTCATAAAACATGTTGGGTGAATGCTTGATGTTAGAAATAATAAAATAAAGAGCATGGGCAAAGAAAAAAAAAAAATGGTCTCATCCATGCCCCCCTTGCCGTGAATGAGAGAAAGAAAACAAAGAAGAAAAAAAAATGTGTGTGTTCATCCTTGAACATCTTTTGGCCGAAAATTGAAGGAAAAAGGGAAGAAGGGAGTGAAGCATTCGGCTATCCTATGTCACTATTAAGGTAAGTTTGATGTTGTGCCATGAGATTCTTGCATGTGTTAGTTGTTAGCTTGAGCTCTACCTAGCCCATGGTCTAAACCTTGCTATGTGATGGAGATGACACTGCCATGGATGTATCATTCTTGCTTGGTGTTGATGTTGTGTTGATGAGATATTAAGTGATTTTTGTAAACCATGTTGAAATTTGATTTGTGGGGTGAGTATGGTTTTCGGCTATAAAAGATTAATAAGGGTGATGGTTGTGTTTTATGCTAAACTTAGATAAATAATGGTAGTTGTTGACATCTTGATATCTATGAGTTCCTTTCTTGGTTCTACCATAGACCCACGAAGTATATGTTTATTTGGTGTTGTTGGAGATAATGATAGAAGCTAATGAGTGAGAGTTTGATAGATACTATGAGGTTAAACTTCATGAGATTGTAAGCTTGTAATTTGGATGATGAAATTCATGCTTTGTGAAGGTAAATGGTGAGGAAGGAGCATTCGCCATGGTAGTAAGATGAAATGCAAAATGTTAGTATTTGATTACTAGTGTATAAATGCGTATTAGCTTAGTCTTGAATTTGAAACGAAACGAGATATAATCAATACAAGTAACCATACTTGTAGGAAGTATTGAGCATAATTGGCCTCAACATGTACATGCATACTCGGCCACATGAGAAGATTAGTGTTGCATGCTTTGGTTAGAGGCAAGCATAATGATGCCTTTATCTTGGTTAGGACAATCGGCTAAAAGGGATGTGGGTTAATATGTTGAGTTGATGCATGATTTCACATGTATGTGACTTTAATGTCTAATGTATAAATATGGGCTAAGTGCCTTGCATTCCTCTTTTCGATGCTCAAATGATTAAGTCAATTTGTTTGTTTAATTAAGCTCAAGAGCAAAGGGGATCTAAATCCGATAAAAGGAAGGAAAAAGTGGTCGAATAGCCATCGAAATCGTTTGACAACATCCGAGGTAAGTTCTCGAGTAATGGAACTTAGATTATGATTTGATTAGATCATGCTCTTTGTGTGTGGCTATTGAGCTGAAATTTCAAATGTGATAAGTGACTTGTGTTTGAATTTTGCTAATGAAAATGAAATACGAATGTGTCATGACTTATTGATAATTGTGCTTGGCTATTTGAATGATGTCCGGGCTAAGTCCCGAAGGCTTTGTGCTAAGTGACTATATCCGGACTAAGATCCGAAGGCATTCGTGCGAGTTAAATCCGGGCTAAGCCCGAAGGCATTTGTGCGAGTTACTAAACCCGGGTTAAGTCCCGAAGGCATTCGTGCGAGTTACTATAACCGGGCTTTGTCCCAAAGGCATTCGAGCGAGTCGTTATATCCGGATAAATTCCGAAGGTACGTGATTCGAGAATGAGCGATCTTGCTGTAAAAATTTCAGTTAATACGCTTGAAAAATTCCAGCAATGAGGTATGTTCGTATGTGCTTGAAATTAGTTGATTCCTTGAATGATATTCGCCAATCGAGTAATGAGTTTCCGTATTTGGCTAAGATGATCCCTTATGTATGAATATAGGGGTTGGAATGTGAAATAAGTATGATATTGAGAATTTGTGCATATGAAATTATCCGTTAGCTATATGAATGCTATGCTTTTGTTGTGCTGGAATCCTTGCTCAAACTTACTAAGCATAAATTGCTTACTCCGTTTCTCTGTTTCTCTGTTTATAGATTTTGGCTCGTCGGTTATCGGATTCGGGATCATCAAGTCAAGTCATCCACACTATCAAAGCCCTTTTGGTATTCTTTTAGTTGAACTCTGGATATGGCATGTATAGGACTACCCTTTGCTGTTTTTCAAGTACGTTTTGTGATGTATGTGTGTACAGCCATGCGAAAATGGCTCGTAAAGGTGGAGTATGGCATTAGACCATTTGTGTTTATGTATATATGTATGGTTTCATGATATGACTATGGACTGGAATGGAATTGTTGGGCAAATGATCAGCCATTGGAATGGCTAAATATGATTATATGTGGACCTATGTATGACAAAACTCTAGTTGGTCCAAGGAAACCACGAAATAGGTAAAGTTTACCTTGAAAACAGATGCTGACAGCAGCAGTGGTGTGGATTTGAAAAATCACTAAAATTTGTAGGAATGGAATTAAATAGTGAATAAATTATTTAAATGAACCTTGGTGAATCTAATTTCATATGGAAGAAACGAAACTGTCATATGAGTTATATGTTAAGAGATATTAAAGTTCTCGTGAAACAGGGCCAGAACAGTTTCTGGATCCCCTGTTCCGACTTTTGAAATTCATTATAAATTAACCAGAGATAATTAGGAGTCATTCCACATATGTATAGATTCCTTTTTGAGTCTAGTTTCTAGAAAAACAAACGGAATCAGTATTAAAGCCCTGTAC
The DNA here is from genome assembly GCF_025698485.1 of Gossypium arboreum. Lineage (NCBI taxonomy): Eukaryota > Viridiplantae > Streptophyta > Magnoliopsida > Malvales > Malvaceae > Gossypium > Gossypium arboreum. The sequence goes on along the minus strand of NC_069071.1, from coordinate 56,100,133 downwards.
AGGGAGATATCCAGGTCGTAATGCATGAAGGTCAGTGTAGTCGCACCCTGTAACAGGGGAGACTTTAACTAATAAACTGTACTAATTGGCCCGACCAAAAATTCTAGAAAAAATATGTAGATGGACATATGAGTCTAGTTTCAGGGAAAAATTACGAAACTGATTTTTGGGTTTTGAAACTCAAGATATGATTTTTAAGGTGACAGTGATGCAAGAACAAATTTGTCTGGAAATTTTTTTTTATGGACTGTGAAAACAATTAAGTTAAGTCTGTGTGCACCTTGTGTTCGACTCCGGTAACGGACTCCGGTACGGGGTGTTACACGCAAAGTCTGTAGCACTATTCTCAGATTTTTGGCATGCTTAGTTTCATCACACGAATAAATCAAAATGTCATCAATAAACACAACTATAAATCGATGCAAATATTGTCTAAAGATTCGATTCATTAGGTCCATAAAAATAGCAGGTGCATTTGTTAGTCCGAAAAGCATAACTAAAAACTCATAATGTCCGTACCTCGTTCAGAAAGTAGTCTTTGGCACGTCAGAGTCTTTAACTCGTAACTGATAGTAACCCGATCTCAAATCTATCTTTGAAAACACGGTAGCTCCTTTCAACTAATCAAACAAATCGTTAATTCTGGGCAGAGGATATTTGTTCTTGATAGTCATTTTATTTAGCTGACGATAATCAATATACATTCTCAACGTGCCATCTTTCTTTTTCACAAACAGAAGGGGAGCACCCCAAGATGAGAAACTCGATCTTGCAAATCCTCTATAGGTCAGCTATTGCAACTGAAACTTTAATTCTTTTAACTCGGTCAGAGCCATTCTATATGGAGCTATCGAAATTGTATTAGTTCCCGGCACTAACTCAATGTCAAACTCAACTTCTCGTATCAGAGGTAATCCCGGTAATTCTTCAGGAAACACGTCAGGAAACTCACAAACAATAGGCACTGATTCTATTTTCTTTTCGATCACTTTAGTGTTGAGCACATAAGCAAAATAAGCTTCACACCCCTTTCTCACATATTTTTGAGCTAACATCGAAGAAATCACTGTTGGCAAACCACTCAAATCATTAGACTCAATTTGAATTATCTCATTATTCTAACATCTCAGATCAATCGTCTTTCGTTTACAGTTCACTATCGCATCATGCAGTGTTAACCAATCCATACCCAGAATTATATCAAATTCGTCAAATGGTAACAACATCAAATCAGCCAGAAAGCAATTATCTCGAATCATCAACGGACAGTTCTTGCATATTTTATCAACCAGAACACATCTGCCTAAGGGGTTCGATACTCTAATCACAAATTCAGTAGACTCTGCAGGTAAAGCCTTACTATATACTAAAGTCTCAAATACATAAGAATGAGTTGATTCAGGATCAATCAATGCAACAACACTAGTATCATAAAGATTGAAAGTACCAATAATGACATCTAGAGACAAAGCTTCCTCGCGAGCACGAATAGCATAAGCTCTGGTAGGTGCTCGAGCCACATATCTGAGAGCGGTGTCTTTAGTCATTCTCTGCATGCCACTTACATTACCCGTGTTTCTGGGTGGTCTACCTCGAGCTGTATTGTCACTCGGCCTCGGATTTTGCAACTCGGCCTTGTATTTTACAAAATCTCTTGCTCTACAACTCAGGACATTCACGGATAAAGTGATCTAATGATCCATATCTAAAGCAAGCTCGATCATTCGATCTACAACTTCACGGTTGTCTTTTACCATAATGTATACACTTGGTTCGATCGGATCAGACATACCAACACTTGCAACAGAAGTAGCTGGAACTCTGAAGCTCGAATGTGATCTAGTACGATCTCTACTCGAATGTCTCATATTAGCCTTTGAACGGCTATAATCATCTCGGAATTTCTTTGATGCTAACTGAAATGATTATTCGATGATCTTTTTCGCACCTCTCTAGCTTCTAAATTGGCTTTTCTTTTCTCTTTCTCAAGTTCTTCAGCTTTACATGCTCATTCAACAAGCACAACAAACTCTTTTATTTCCAAAATCTCGACTAATAATTTTATGTCTTCATTCAAGCCATCCTCGAAACTCTTGCACATAATTGCTTCAGTTGAGACATTCTTGTGCATACTGGCTCAATGTCACAAATTCTCACTCATATTCCATAACAGACATACGGCCCTGTTTCAACTCAAGAAACTCTTTGCATTTTTGATAGATGAATCTTTGACTGATGTACTTCTTTCTAAACTCAGTCTGAAAGAACTCCCAAGTGAGTCGTTCTTTTGGAACCACTAATATCAACGTTTTCCACCAATGGTACGTCGTATCTCTCAAAAGTGAAACGACACATTTAAGACATTGAGTACATGACAATTCATCAAACACTCGTATTGTATTCTTAAGCCAAAACTCAGCTCTCTCAGCATCATCATCTGTAGTAGCAGGAAACTCTTCAGACCCATATTTTCTACTTTTATCAACCGAAGGCTTATCCAATTGAATCAAATTAACTTGTTGCATGACAAGGACTTGTGGAGGACTAGACGGGGGTGAAGGTTGTGAAGCAGTCGGATTAGTTCTTATATACTGAGGGAACCAATCATTCATCTTTTGGTAAAAGGCTTGCTTAGCCTCTCCCTCGTGGCTACTTGAAACAAGTCTAGAATCGGATTGCACTGTCCCTTGAGCGGGAGCGGGTGCATTACTTTTGACATCTTCAGCTACAGCTTATTCAGGATCCATTTACTATATAAAAACACATTTTCATTGTCAGCAATTATCACACTATCACAGTTCATTTATATGGCATGTATAGCTAGACTCTTACACGCTACGTTAGTCCTAGAATCGACTAAATCATAGCTCTGATACCAATAAACTCCTAAGCCGTATCCATTGCCAGAATAGGGTTATGAGGCATTACCAAATATATCGAAACATTTAATAATTAATTCACAAATATCATCCACAAAACATAACATTATAGTCAAACATCATTTCAAAATCTCTTTCTTAGGTCATCGAGACCTTAAACATGCTTTAGAAAGGGATCGGGACTAAATCGAGCACATACAAATTTTCTTAGAAACTTAACAAATTTTCAAAGTTACAGAGGTCACATGCCCGAGTGATCAAGCTGTGTACCTCAAACAGCATTAGACACACCCGTGTGTCTAAGCAGTGGCTAAACAAGGCATACATACTGACTTGTACCACATAGCTGAGGACATGCCCGTGTGTCTTGGCCGTGGTCGAAACTGACTTGGGTCACAGGGTGAACCACACACCCTTGTGTCTAGCCTGTGTACCCTTCGAAATGGACACACACACCTATGTGCCAAGGCTGTATGCCTCACACGGCCACCAGACATGCTGTTTGTCTAAGCCGTGCTCGAGGCTGACTTTAAATTGTAGGACTACTCTAGGGGACACACGGCCGTGTAACGTAACTGTGTGTCGCACACAGCTGAGACATACGCCCGTGTCTCTGTCTTGTGGACAAATATAGACTATTTGCAAAGCCAATTTGACACTCTTAATTTTCATCCCTACAAATCCAAAATCAAAGCACAATTCATGACCAAATAGCAACCAAAACCATTCTCAAACATGCATAATTCAATCCACTATGTCACCAATCAATTTCATTCTTATTATCCAAACCAAAACATACGAAAATCACATACCAAACTCATTCATTCATACATGTCATTATCCCAATTTTTCACATCCATTCTCATATCAAAATCATACCATTTCCATAACTAATTCACATAACTAACTTACCAAATTGACTATTTCTCACTAGGCTATTTATGCACATCAACACATACCATTTCTTAACTCAACTTATATACCAAAAACCACACCAAATAGCAACTTTAATCTAGCCATATCACATGGCATGATATACACTTCAAAAATCATATTCAAATACTTATAACTTATACATGTCATACTTTAGTATTCACATTTTCATAAGGTACCAAAATAGAGTTCGATAGTGTGGTGATGACCCTCGACAATCCCCAAGCTCCCGATAGCTTCGATATCTACAAAACAATTGTTAACACACACAAAGTAAGCTTTCAAAAGCTTAGTAAGCCATATATAAATAAATTTATCTCGTAACACATTTCTAAACCAGTTCATTCTTATAGCTCATTGAAAAATTACAATCACATATCCATATGTCTCATATAGCTAACACATCTCATTCTCATGATAATTCATACATATATTATATGTCCACAAATGTACATATACTTACCTTTCATTCTCAAACATGATATACATTTCAAACGTACCTGCATTGGATACACATTCACATAGTCATTTGCTTTTCAGAGTGCCTGTTGAACCGTACGGAATCAAATAGGATACGTAGATAGCTCAGAAAGCTCGTACAATGCCAACGTCCTGGACGTGGTCTTACATGTAATCAAATATCAATGCCACTATCCCAAACAGGGTCTTACATGAAATCAAATGCGATGCTGATGTCCCAGACATAGTCTTGCACATAAATCTCAAATCGATGCCAACGTCCTAAACATGGTCTTACATGAAATCACACATTGGAATTCTATGTCATGACATATGTATCCTAACTATTCTTATGGTTCGTACGGGACTTTTCGGATGTCGTCACATTATCAGAACTTTCTTGGATTTTTCATTTTTTTGCAACTCAAATAGCCATTCATCACTATTCATTAACATATAAGCAATAATAATTCAATTCAAACAATTTTATTTGTATATCAACTTACCTCATACAGGAATGAACGGAAACGAACTGCTATTCAACTACTTTCGACTTTGTCCGATCTAATTCCATTTTCTTTGATTCTTGATCTATACACATTCAAATTTAACTCCTTTATCCACAAAATCATTCAATTCAATTCAAAAACATATAATTAGGGCATTTTACAAATTAGCCCTCATATTATCACATTTTAATATTTTAGTCCCTAATTGACAAAATAACAAAATACACAAAATTTCCTTATACACATACTTGGCTGAATATTCATGTAGTCCATATAGCTCATATCTTTCATTTATTTCACATTTTAGCCCCTCAAAATCTCATTTTCACAATTTAGTCCAAATTACTCAAATTCATCAAAATTTCAAATACAAAACATTAATCTAACACGTCTTTCATTTTTCATCAAGTAACATCACAAAGCTCACAATTTCATCAATGGCTCAACTCAAAATCTTCATTAATTTCCTAAATTGAGACATGGGCTTGATAAAACACTTGACAACGATTACAAAAACATAAAAATTATAATAATAAAAAAACAAACAAAACACATACCTTAGTTAAGCCAAAACCATAGTTGAACCCTAGCAAGCTTTTATGCTTTCTTTTCCTTTCAATTTCGGCAAACCAAGATGATAATGCATGAATTTTGGATTTTGTTTTGTTTAATAAATCTTTTATTTACAATTTACCAATTTATCCTTTTTAATCTCATTTAAAAACCACTAACTCATGTACATGCATGTCCATTCATAATTTAAAAGGTCTAATTGCATCATAAGGACCTTTGCTTTAAAAAGCCATAACAAATAGGAACTTTTAACAAATAACTAGCCACTTTTACATTTTACGCGACAAAGTCCTTTTATCAAAATTAGGCACACAAACGATCAAATTTTTATACGAAACTTTCACACATATTAATTCGTATATTATAAGCATGGAAAAATAATATTAAAATATTTTTTGACTCGGATTTTTGATCCAAAACCACTATTCTGATTAGGGTCTAAACTGAGCTATTACAACCATGCTTTCCTGAGTTCGCTGAAAATCATCTGATTGTAAAGAACTTTGTTTGCTTTCGGGTAACATAAAATTTTTCTAATAAAATTTTCTAACTTTTACAACAAATAAAATTAAAAAATTTTAAATAAACATGTGTGAAGATAATAGTCCACAATCTAATTACAAACACAAAAAATAACCTAAAATATAACCAATCTAAATATTTGAACCACAACCTTTGGCAAAATTATTTCATAACAATATAAAATAATAAATTCAAAGAATCGTACATACGATCCATAAAACATGTATATATCCAAGAATGTCACCTCTTATCAAAATTTAATCAAACAAGAGAAAGTTTCAAGAACCCGATAAATGGGTTTACACATAATATTGCACAACCTTGCTTTAATACTAATTGTTGGAAAAATCAATTTGAAAACAATGGAATAGTGCATAGTAAAATTTTAAAAAATTTCTTTTGATATCGAGCAGTTGTGATTTTTGTAGCAATAAACTCATTTACCTGGATCGTACTTGTGTTTTGTACGATGTGCGCTAAATCATTCCTGGCTCTCGACCACTCAATCTTCTCCACTATCCTCGATCTCGATTTGCTAGAGTGTAGGCTCTATATGCAAGTCGATGAAAACTTTATAATTAAACTTTAGGCTAGAAACCAAAAAATGAACTCCGTCAAAAGATAGGATTTGTTTGGAAAATAAATTTTCTATATTTTGACAGAATGTCAAAGCATGAAAGGTGTTTATTTGACCTATCCTTTGTCTCTATTTATAAAGAAAATAACAAGAGTTTTAGTAGAATAAAAATTAGCTGAATAATAATATTTTTATAGGAAAACGAATCCCACGAGAGTGTATAGGATTGGCGACTGCAAACCATCACTAAGATTAAGGTTTGTCGCCCCTCCCTATTATATCGAGCTATCCTAGCCTTGTCATTCATCAGGTCATTTATAAGCGCTAACTAGTCTTTAAACCGACTCATAATTTTTCCAAGCCCAATAAATATTTTCCTATGCCCAAAATATTATTTATTCATTTAATTAATTAATTATTTTCTCTACTCAATTATAATTCTGTTAAAGTCATAATGACTTTATCGTACTAGAATCTATGAGCAAATTAATTTAATTAACTTGTTCTTAAGAAACTATGATGATTTAATTAATTTAATTTTTACTTCAAACTTCAATAATTTAATTTTAGATTAATTAAATAATAATTCAAATATATAAATTAATTTCTAATCATCTCTTATTCACTGCAGATAGTGATACATGTGATCTATTTCCCTAGTTCACCATTTCACATTTTTCATTTCACTAATTAATGAAAAGCATGAATGCTATATCAAGATGACTGGGGGACCGATTGGACATATATAATTAGGGCTAAAATATTTTTTTATTAAGTTTCGACTCTTCATCTATTAATTACAACATTATTTAGTCATGAAGTCATTATACTAAAGTATCATTATTGAGCTCTCCTCATTATATAAACCTTTACAAATGCTACTTTAGTAAGTGCTTGTCCAATGACCTTGTTATATGCATGTTACACTCATACGATATCCTTAATCTCTTTGAGATAAATTTGTTCTCCCAATATGATCTGATTTTATCTCATGGTAATCATTACATATTTTTTAATGAAAAGTCAATTACTAACACACAGTAACTAAATCATTTATCTTAAAAAAAATGATTTGTGGCCATGATAATTTTCATCTATCATGTAATATCAATGAGAGGATATCATTTACCTTTATTGGGTTATGAAATTCACTATTGTAAGTGAAGCTATGTCATGTAGAAATCGTGTACCCAACATACCAACTTTTGGCTTTATTACTAATTGAATATAGGCTATCAATACACCAAAGTATATGAGTTATACACACATAATCCGTCACTTACTCAAGATTAAGGTAAGTCACACTATGAACGTCACAAGTGCATAAATCCATAAATGGATCTAGGATCTATTCTACTTGGTCTTACCGATGTATTGCCAATCCAGTCAGTAACATCTATATCTCTATCTTTTAGGAGTAGTCCACTTCAATACCTAAGACAAGGTATCTCCTTATTTGGACTTAATAGATGACATATTAGTCTTTTTAATTGAATTGCTCAATTTCAATTAGACCAAGGATGTGTTTAGATTATCAACTAATATAAGTCGTCTTCTCGCATTATGATCCGACCATGTAATGCAACTTAGTATTGGTTAAACATTAGATAATTATTTAGCCAATATTTCCTTTCATTTTACTTTGCATGAAAAAGCCATTGAGGACAATATACAAAAGATATTAATGATAACGATGGAGTTTTATTAAACCAATTTATTTTAAAATTAAAAGTTTATAAACGTAATCATTACACTAAGGGCATTAGATCCCATCATTCTTAAATATTTCTCTCAAAACTCATGATAATTTATTAAAGGCATAATGATAAATTTAGCCCTTCATATTTACATTTTTATGAATTTAGCTTTTATTATTTTTAACCAAAATTTGTTATTAACCTTTCAAAAGAGTTAAATTATTTTTATTTCACGTAAATGTTTAACTAAAACATTAATTTTTTAATAATGTTTGCATAGCAACCATGTGGTAGTCCACGTGTGTTTCGTTCTCACATGACATTATTTTTCTTATATGTCATGTCAACAAGTAATTTAAAAATTATAAATATTAAAATATAAAATAAATTCAATATTCAAAAAGATATAAAAAATTCATAAATTCAAAAAAAATAGCATAAAGTACGTGTGGATTGTCATATGACTGTCAAGTTTAAATATCGGCATAATCACAAATTAAGCCCTTAATACTTACTTCTTTTGTCAATGTTACCCTTTTTCTATTTTTTTAAGCTAAATTTGACGCTCAACCTTTTAAAAAAAATTGAATTTGACATCAACCTTTCAAAAAGAACCGAACTATTGTTTTTAAATGAAAATTTGACTCAAAACTTTAAATTTTTAAACATGTCAACCTGACAATCCACATGAACTTCATTTTTTTTTTTTGAATTTTTATGAACTTTTTATAATTTTATAAGGGAAAATCTTTGATACATTGCTAGTGAAGCTTTTAGACTCCACAAGGTTCAAGGTGATGACAAGTGTCCTATAAGGATATAATAAAATATTTTTAAAAACTAATATATATATAAGGGACACATGACAATGTTTTTAAGGCTGCTTATGGAACAAAAAAAAAAGTACACTGCAGTGTACCAAATACCTTTTTTATAATTTTAGATTTATTTTATGTTTTGAATATTTTTATAATTTTTAAATTATGTGTTGGCAAGACATAAGAAAAATAGTATCATATTAACATGAAGTACACACAACTGGCATACGGGTTGTCATGCCGACATAGTTAAAAAATTGATGTTTAGTTAGCATTTCCATTAAAAATAGTGACTTAATTCTTTTTGAATGATTAATAACCAAATTTAACTCAAAAAAAATAATAAAAGCCAAATTGACAAAAGATGTCAATATTAAGACGTAAATTTATCATTATACCTTAAATTTTTAAGGTTTTAATAAGCATTTTGTTTAAAAAAACAACTCAAAGGTTGATGGTCAAATTAGACCTTTTAAAAAAAAGCTAAAGGCCAAATTTAATTTTAAAAAAATAATAATGATCAATTTGACAAAATATATAAATGCTAAAGGCCAATTAGACAAAAGATATAAACATTAAGAGCCAAATTTATCATTATACTCTATTAAAATCAAGAAATCTTCTTTAACCAAAATCAATAAGAAGACAAAAAAATAGATGGTGAGTTGTTGAAACCGGAGATTTTTTAAGTAAATCTCACAATTATTGAAGCAAAACAAAGAAAAATATTTATAAAACAAGATGACTTAAACTAACAAATGAATGATCTATTTACTGTATACAAAATGGAGGGATAAACAAAAGAAAATCCAAACGAAAATGAAACAAAGTCTGTATTGTTATCGAAAATGAAAGATTACCCAAAATTTAAAAAAAAAAAAGATTTTCAACTTATCTGAAAATACCTTTTTCTGAAAAAATTACAAATAAAAATTCTAAAAGATTCTGAAAAACCTTTCGTTCTTATCTTATTATTATATAGTTAATATATAATTATCACAAAACCGTATCGAAATTAATTCATTTGCATCTGGGCATCCTTTCATCAAGTTCGTAAAATAGTTTCTATAATTTTTAATAAAATGTTATATTTTAAAAGATATTTTATATTTTATATTTCAGTTTTAAAATAATAATATAAGAAGACTGATTTCATTAAAAAAATTAAAATATACAAAATCACAAATAGCTTTCCAAATTCATTCATTTAAAATTGAAATAATTTTTAGACTTTAATTTATAAATCTATATATTTTAAATAAATAAAAAGGATTTATTGTTTATTAATGTTTACCAGTTATGTTATTCGCTATCAATGCAGAATTAAAATTTAAATACTAAATAGATCCAAGAAAATAGCTACCTATGACCAAATTGAAAGGGTAAGGTAACATTGGAGTAGTTATAGTAGTAATTTATAAGCTTGGAGATCTTTATCTGCTGCTCAGGGTGTTCGCCTTCCCTTCAAATTCAAACGCTCGGCATTAAATTTATTCAACAAAGAAAATGATAATTAATACAATTGATCTGAAATTACAACAAAGACGATTTTCTTATATTATATATATAGAGAGAGAGAGAGAAGAGAAGTCTATAAAAGCAAAAATAAATGAAACATATGGAATGGTGCGAAATCTACTTGCTTCCTGATAACGCATATTAAAAAATTTACTCCTTACCAAATCGCCTCATTCCTTGATAAAAGTTCCCGTGAGTTTGGACCTTGTCATCATTGCGAACCCATAACACTGCTACGGCTGTTCTTGCACCTTCTGTTTCAAGAAGGAACCATTCCCAAATAAAAATAGCTCGATTCTTCAAATGAGCTATTTATACTTTACAGGTTTTAAGAAAGTTCTTCCTTGTTGAACTTGTTCCAAGCTTCCTGTTTCAATGCATATATATAAATTAAAATCCAAAAGCCACAAGAACCGTTGTCAACTATATTTTAGTTTCGAACCACCCATGTATAACGAAAACTATAGTTTGTATTAAAATGATTACAAAACAAGTCTACTCAATTGAAAAATCAATCCATTTCAAATAAGTTTTACTCAAAGAACCATCACAATGGATAATTACTTGGTAGACTGACTACACCCACCACACCAAAAATCAGAGTTTTGAACTTCATTTTTCGTAAAGGACGCAATGTGTTCATTGAGGATACAACTAATGTTAAAAATGATTCCTTGTAAATGACAGTGAAACTCATACAGTACCTTGAGAATATCGAAAACCTTTTCAGCAATATATTTCTGTTCAAGAGTGGCACCTTTCTGCTGAACCTTATCAGGGTGGACACATAATGTGGCCTTTCTATAAACTTTTTTGACTGAGCCAGAGGTAATCAAATCAGTCAATGAAACTGGCTCCCAACCACATTCAGGCCAAAGTACCTATTTGTTAAGGTAAAAGGTTAGTTATGCGAACCAAGAAGCCAAATGTTCTAGATAATCAATAATTATTTCAAAAAATTAAACAGATAATTTCTTATTAGAAGAACAAAGCAGAGAATGGGAAAATGATGAGTAACACACCTGTTGCATTGATGAAAGCAGTGCACGCATATTGCCTTCCTTCCCTGCAGCCCAGCGTTTTATCTCAAAATCCATAGCTTCAGCAATCCTCTATCAAAATCAAGGCAAAAAACAAACTCCTTAAAATTCAAGAATTCATTAAATATGAATAAAGAAATGGTGCAAAAGCATGTAAAGTGCATGCAGCCAAGAAGAATAAGAAACCCCATGTCTAATCTACAATTAAGGCATCGACTGAACTACTTACATGTCTCTCTTCTTGCTCATTCTGTGATTGACGATCACGCTGATTCATATCAGCAACTGCTCTTGCCTGGCACAAAAACAACCTAGAACTGCTGAACTATGTTTTACAAGGACAATATACAAACTTTAAAATACACAAACACACATGCAAATATATATATATATACACAGAGAGAGAGAGAGAGAGAATGGTAGAGCAATAAAGGAGCCATGGTAAGCATTTGCCTGGCATTTTTGCCAGCACATTATGCATATCCAAGATCAAGATGACATAGGTAAGTCTTACGAAAGGAACTAAAGGGTCCGCGATTCAGGTTAGCAGCAATGTGAAAACTACTCAAATATACATGGAAGAGCTAGATGCTTGGCATTTCTTTGAGATTTTGTCCTGGGAAATTTGCCTTGTGCTTGGGTTGACACCCTATTGGAGGCCTCAGGCTATGAAGTATTTACTTGTGTGTTTATACATGTAAGGGAGCATGAGTGAAAAAATCAGAAACTTATACCTTTGTTGACATCAGACTGTACTTTCCTTACCAGTAAATTTCTTCTTATACTTCTACTAATCAATGTTGTTAAGCAGCTTGCCTAGGCGTTAAGGCACAGCAAAAAATCAACATTAAGCTTTTAACATTCTTAGGCGAAGCGATTTTACTGGGTGCTTGCCTTAATGTGCTTTTACTGCGCTTTGGGCTCTAAGCAAGGAAACAAAAAAGCTAGCTTGAGTGAAGCAGTGAGCCAATTTTAATTTTTTGTTCTTTTTAAACTCAAATACCCCCACTTAATAGAGTGAAGCGGTTGAGAGGCAACTTTTTTTTCTTTTTTTTTTTTTTCAACTCAGACCCACTCAATAGAAAAATATTTTAAGGGAAAAAACCCAAATACCCACTGTAGCAACTTTAATCTTTTAAGTTTCTTTTTCCTTTTTTTATTTTCTAAAGAAAAACTGAAATATTACTAATTCCTAAGCTGACTTTTAACTTTTCTTTTTTTCTTTATTTTTTTTTTCAAACTCAAAATATTATTATTTCTCTTTATTTTATTAATTATAAACCTACTATTCCTCAACTTTATTAGTTAAAACCCGATACAGACACTACGAAGCAAAACGTAAACATGTTTTTTTGGGTTAATATGTGTCAATAGTCTCTGTACTTATATTTCTAGGAATTTAGTCCCTCTACTTTTCAGATTTCCAAATTCAAGTCTAAAGGTTAACACTGTTTCTTTTTTTTTTTTGTTAAATTTATTGCTGTGATATTTTGAAATAGAAAAACTACTCACTTGGTAGCTTTATAATTAAAAAAAGATATTATGAACCTGATTTTAACATAAAAAAAAGTTTAACCAAGTATTAACAGTTGGACCTGAATTTTGAGATCTAAAAATTAAAGGCACTAAACTCTTGGAAGTGCAAGTACAGGACTAAATTCCTAATTTTCGAGAAGTACAGGGACTATAAGTATATTTTAACCTATTCTTTTTTCTCCTCTATCAATTCTATTATTTCTTATTCTTTTAGTTCTTTTTCTCCTCTATTTTATTTTCCTATTGCAATTTCTTTGCAATAAGTTTGGTAATATAAATTCCAAGCAAAAGATTAATATATTTCTTTTTTTTTAACCATTATTGTAATGGCGAAGACCTGAAAGTAATGTAATTTTTTTTATTTTTAACTAACAGACCAACCATAATACAATTTAATATGTATTTATATGTATATGCATGCGCCTTATTTTACTCGGGCGAGTGCTTTTTTTGCGCCCCAGGCTATATAGAGGACTTTACGCCTTGAGTGAGCCTAGCATCCTTGACAACACTGCTACTAATCTAATTTACACCTAATAATAGAAGAGTAAAAATAAACTTTAAGGTAAGAGTGTACGCACCACTCTGTCCTGGGTCCTTTGATGACGTCCCAATCTGGCCCTTCGTCTTTCTTCACTTTCCCCAGCAACTTCCTCAAATTCTCCAGACATTGAGGCAGCTTTTGGGAACAAAAATTATAAAAAAGATTAACATCAAAGAGCTAATGTACAAATATAACTTCCATAGCTAGACATAGTCCATTTCTATATTTCAGCAACATAAAATACCTCCAAAAATAAAAGAGAGGTCATCCATTCCATTCATCATAGTGACAGGAGAAGCCTTCTTTGCAGTGGATGGTGCACCTGCAGATGTCTTTTGCTGTCTGTTGTGCATATTTTTATCAAATATAGGATCCTAATAAGAACATAAAGAAAGAAATCAATGAAAAGTTCCGCAGTTTTCAATAAGTAGTGTACTTTTACATCTATAGTGCTCACCAAAGTAGTTGCCCTCATCTTTGGTGCACTATTTGATCTGGAACTCACACCAAAAAAGGATTCCAGGTCATCTTCTCCATTTGATTGAGTCTTTTTCGTAGCATCTTCAGCTTCTTTAGATCTACTAGACTTATTGTGCGCTCTCCCCATGGCAAAGTCCTCAAGTTCATCTATCAGAGATGCACCAGAACTCTTGGCTACATCAAGATGCTCTCAATAAGCTAATGATGGAATCAAAAAAGAATTATCAAATTGAGCTTTATTTTTTCCTGAAGGATAAAGAAGAACCTTTCTCTTCTTTAGAAACTTGTGCTGGTTTTGGAGGAGGCCTAAATGATTGTGAAGCATTTGAAGAACCACGAGGCTTTGTTCCTCCAGATCGATTAAGAACGCTGAATTCTCCCAGTGGATCCATGGGCGTTTCTGAGAAATTATATTCTGAGCCAAAATCAGAGTCTAATACAACAAAAGGTTCCTCTGATGATCTGGTTGACTTGGTTGTCTTAACATTAGTCCTACATAAAGAAAAATAAAATAAAAAATGCAAATAAGAAATTCTAATTTCTACATATTAACATCATAATTCTACATACAACAAAAGGTTCCTCTGATGCAGCTACTTCATAACATCCACCAGCAAATACGTGCACCAAATGTGATACAAAATCATAGTTATTGCTGAAGTCAAATACAAAACAACAGGGTCCAAAGATTACAGCTTCAATATCTTTTCCTTCCTAACCAGGAACACTAGCTCAACAATTTCCATTGCAATATTGCCTATGAATGTATAGCAAGTAATAGATTGCAAGCAGTCACAATTTTATGTTTAAGAAGCAAAATAAGAGAGGGATAAAATAAATAGTTCCGAAATCATGAGCTTTTTGTTGCCAATATTGATCTTGACCGTACATCTACACACAGCGATAACATTGTCCATGATTCACGAAAAACATTATTATTCCGATCCATAAATTTATCTTTCATATTGTATTCATGAAGTCTTCAGAACTAACTTATCCAAACTAATCCCCAAAATACAAATTTTGTATCAGAAAAAAGTAACAACTCTTACAAGTCACAATTATGAAAACAACTATTGTCCATTATTCTACCAATGCTTGATTTCTTAACTAAAAACCAGTATTATCCATCTCCATTATCAGCAATACACTAATAATACAGAAGAATCAAACGGAAAATTATTCAGCTAAAACATTAACACTCAAATCAACACTAATCACGCAGAAAATATATACAATTTTTAGTGAATAAATCATATTCATTTTTAGCAAGTATAAGTACCTATTAACTGAAGGGCTGCTTGCACCGAACCCGGGTATCAAATCATCAACACCAGCCTCATTATTCACCGAATCCCACGATCCACTCCTGCTAGAACTCTTCAATTTCGCCGCCACGCCACTAAAATCACCCAGCAAGTCACTGGCAGAACCCTTTTGCTTGGTGGAAGAGACGAAGGATCCAAAATCATCATCGTTATTTGCATTTTGTGAGACGGGCATTCCTCCAAATAAATCATCAACAACGTACGAATTCGCAGATGAAGATTTTGAGCCTGAATTCAATAACATTGAAGCCAAATCGAAAGATGATCCGTTACTGCTACTGTTATTATTACTTGTATTAGATTGCTTCGTCGTGGCGTTTTGAAAACCACCAAAATCGTCGCCCAAACCAAAAGAATTACGGGAGTTTGGCTTGGGGAAAAAGTCGTGATCGTCGAGCAAAGAACCGTTACTGGGACCCGAGTTCCGCGAGAATTTTGAAGAGAACGACATGGGGTTTCGGTTCGAGCCTGAATCGAACCCGAAACCCCAGTCGGTGGTTGCGGTAGCAGCGGCGGTGGCGGTGGATCGTTTGGCCTGCGACATCGGAACCGATTTTCCTTGCGGTTTTAAGCCGTAACGCTCTGTTAAAACGCCAAATTCGTCCATAATTTCACTCTTTATCAAAAAACCAAATGGATAGATATCTTTTGTGTAAATCAAATATATGGGTATTTCCCAGAAATGAATTCCAACAGATCTAGGAATCCGAGATGAAGATTTGCTTTGGGCAAAAAAGAGGAAGAAAAAAACTATATAAAATCGGGTATTTCAATCAAATTGCAGAAAAATTGGTCTGAGAAAGAGAGAAACGAAGAGAGGGTTAGGATGCAAAACAAGAAAAGATGAAAGACACAAAAATGGCGAAATTCAACAGAGGGAGATGAAAATTTTCAGAGGAAGACGAAGAAAAGGTCTTTTCTCTCCGATTCTTCCCCTCTCTTTCTTAAGCTGAGTGATGGGCCATCATATCTGCCGGTCTTTTTTTATTTTTCATTTTAAGTGCTAGAAAATTTAATATGAAAAATAAATAAATTGATAATCATCCAAAAAAGTCAATAAATTGTCAATTTATCAATTGGCTGATGAATTTTAAAATACTCCAGAGATAATATATGGGAAAAAATGGATAAATTTTGGTTGATAAAAATAATAGAAAAACATCAAAAGAAAAATTGTTAATTTAATGATATCATCTTACAACAGACTAACAAAATAAATAAATAAACAGCAAACATGTTAATCATTCAAGAAATAAATTTTTCATCAATGAAGCATTTCAAATTTTGCTTTAAGACTTTCAAAATTAAATAACTTCAATTTTAAATAAATGGAATGAAAAATACGACTAAAGTTATAAAATTACCATCTAAGCGGAGTTAAATTATATTTTATTTTTTACTAAAATAAATAAATTAATTTATATGTATTAAAAATATATAAATATGCTCAAAATTTATTATTTAACAACGACATGAAAAATAATTTTTAAAGTGGTATTAAGATCCTTATGCTGGGAGTTATTTGGCATTTTGTCTCTTCTACTTAAAAATGGATAAATTAATTTATTTACGTTATATCAAAGAGTAATATAGTCCTATTAAAAAGTCTATACATTTTATTATTAACTGTTGATGTGATTCTTGAAACAATCATATAGTGACACATGATGTATTACGTGTAACTCATGTTGCCGTGATAATACTTTAAAAATAAATAATTTATATAATTATTTGAAAACCATATGACATTTTAGAGTGTTTTCTTAAATAATTATTAAATAAATATAAAAACATTATAGAAAATTGTTTCATAATTATTAAGAATTATAAATAATTATTAATTTTGTGAAATATTATTTTAAATATTTTTAAATATTTTTCTATAATTTCCTATAATTTTAATATATTTTTAAAACATATGTTAACGTGACAAATGCTAAACCAGCATGAGGTACATGTGGCATATCACGTGTCGCTATCCAGTTACTTCGTTAACCAAGTCATTAATTAATAGTAGAAATTGATAGAATTTTTAGCAATACAAGTTTACTCTTTGATCTAATGTATAATAATTAATTTGCCAATTTTTTAGTAGAGGAACAAAATGTAATCAAACTCTTAGTATAATGGCTTATGTGGTATTTTTACCTAATCCTAATATCCTACTCATTCTCTAATTCCCCATCACTTGCATAAAAAAAATGAAAAAAATCATCATTACTTAACAACACAAATAGATGGGATTTTGATAAAAGGATCAATTTGTTTTTCTTTTTTTTTTCTTTTCTAATGTACCGAGCGAATTTTTTTTATTTATGAATAGAGAGGACAAAATACAATTCAAATCTTAGTATAAAGATCTCCATAATATTTTTGTCAATTAGAGCTATTACATATCATTTCAAACTCTAAACCGATCTAATATTCGAGAATATTTAACAAAAGTATTAAATTTTAAAATGAGTTTTAATAACAAAATTAAGTTGGTCTAAAACATAATCTAAGCTTGAGTCCAGCATTCAATGTGGAAGCCTAGTTTGATTCAAATTGTTCTTAATTTCATAATATATTATTTGATTTGATTTTATAAATTATTTAATTTATATCACATAAAAATCAAACATAAATATTAAAATATATTGAGTTATCAATGTTTAAAGTGTCAATGAAAAGAAACAGATAAAATTATAATAAAATAGAGAAACAACCTAATTAATTAAAAAAAGTATAGTTGAATATAAAACAGGTTTGTATGAACTATTTAGAAAGATGCGTAAGTTTAAGTTAAAATTGGAAACCAATATGTTGGGTAACCACAAGCTTAGATTAGTGTAGATCACATTCACACACAATGAGTATATAATATATATAAGGGTAAGCATATGATCGAATTGAGTAAAAAATTTTTAGTTAAGTGAATTTATAAGTTCTATTTTATCATTCTAATTCGATTTGAAAAAATATTCAATTCAAGTCGAGTGACATGAGATACAAGTCAAGATGAGTTGAATAAATTTGTTCAAGTTAAATTTAAAAAATAAATCAACCATAAATCTTATTGACAACGTGACTAAATTCCAAGTTAAAGAATATAAACACCATATATATTTGAAAACTTTTTAAAATAAAATAAGAAAAATAAAAGAAAATTTATATGATAAAGTTGATTTGAAAATTTACTCGCTTAAGGCTTCACATTTATCATTTTAATTTTTTGAAGATTTTCAGTAAATTTTAATAAATTTTAATTTTTAATATATATTTATAAAATTTTGGGAAAAAATATTTTATATATATTTTAAATATTTTGTAATCTTTTAGAGGACTGATTTGTACATTTTCAAAACTATCAAGGACTCATTGGATATTTATATTAATTTATTATTTGAGTTATTCAAAGTATTCGAGTTGATTCAAAAAAAATCAAACAACTCGATTTGATTAATTAAAATTAAAAAATAATGATTTCAAAATAATGATTTCTTGAATCCAATTGAATTTTTCTCACACCTGTATCTATTTAAGTAAAGTATGTGTATAAAAAAGTTGAAATATGCCATAAGTTCCTGTACTCTTTACATATTTAGAATTTAGTCCTTATACTTTTATTTATAAGAATTTAGTCTCTACTTTTCAATTTCAAAAGTTAAGTCCAACTGTTAAAACTATTAAAATTATTTTATTAAATTCAAGTTAATTATAATCTCACTTTTTAGTTACATGGATTATAAGTGAGTATTTTTACTATTTTAAAATGTCACACTAACATTTTTTTTAAAAAAAGTAACAATACTAGCAATTAGACTTAAATTTTAAAATCTAGAAAATAAAAAATTTTAAATTCTTTGAATTAAAAGAATAGGAACCTAAAATCTAAATGAATGAAAATAAAAATCTATTACATATTTTAAGCTATGAAAACCATAACTCTAAAAACAAATGAATAAAGAAAAGAAGCATTTTCACAAATTTCTCAAATAATAAAATCATATATTACAAAGCCGGATTGTTGTCTAACCCATCGAATAGAATAGAATCAGAACGAAAGTGAAAGAAAATATTGACAAAAATTGATGGTTGCGCCATGAATGATTGTTTGTAGTGACATTAATGACTCAACTATGGAGCGTATGTGATTTCTGCTTCCTAAAATCCAAACTCTAGGTGTGGTTTTTGGTATGACTGTCGGTGCTTACTTTTGTGGCTTTGCCAGGTATTACACACCCGCCTGCCAGCAGTAATGAGAGAGTTCGTTGGGTTTCCATATTTTTTATTCTTTGTTTTTTTTTTTAATACATGACATGTGAAAAAACAACTAAACTTTTTATATTTATTTTTTGTAATATGTCATAGTGTGAGTTTGTCACGTGTTATTATGTTATTTATCAATGTTACGTCAATATATTTTAGAGTAAATTTTACTCATGGTCACTTTTATTTATCTTAAGTTATATTTTAGTCATTTATGTTTAAAATGTTACGTTTTAATCACTTATATTATCGTGTTGTAACATTTTAGTCACTGAGCCATTAATTGTCATTAACGGTGTAACGGTAACCTAATGTAGCACGTTAAATCAACATTTCAAACAAAAATTTTAGGTTAAATTATACAGTTGGTCCATATAGTTTTTCATTTTAAGCAATTCGATTTTTTTCTTTTATAATCTTTAAACTTTTTTTTTATTTTTCTTTGTTTTCCATTCTCTTTTGCTTCTTCCTCTAGTTTCCTACTTCTCCATTTCTTTCAACATATCAGGAAGTTGAATTGGTAGTGAAGAAAGAAGCAGGAAGTTGAAAGTCATCATTGTTTATAACCAAAACCCATAAACTCATACTATCTGCTAACCATCAAAACCCTCCACCACACCCATCATTTTCATTTTACCACTAACACATTCACCACTACCATGACCTATTTTCAAAAACATCTCAAAAAATCCCCAACTTTTGGACTACCCAAGATCGAATCTTTGTCACCATTCATTAGATCGGCTTGATTTTTTATATGTTCTCATCCGCCACCGGTCATTGTCTAATTTTTGGTTCTTTCTAATTTTTTGCGGCTTATTAATTGTTGCTTACTTGGATTCTTAATTGATTTAAACGTGAGTTTATTTTGTGATGGGATGATATTGTTGGGCTTGTTATGAATGAGGTCATGGTAATGGTGAAAGTGTTAGTGGATGAAATGAATATGATGGGTGGTGGTGGAGGATTTTGATAGTTAGTAGATGGTATGGGTTTATGGGTTTTAATGACTTTCGACTTCTTGCTTCTTACTTCATTGCCAATTCAACTTTCTGATATGTTAAAAGAAATGGAAAAGGTACGAAAACAAAAATAAAAGTAGAAGAGAGGGGAAAATAAAGAAAAAAAATGAAAGTTTAAAGAACATAAAAGAAAAAAATTAAATTGTGCAAAACGAAAAAATATGGGGACCAATTGTACAATTTAACCTAAAATTTTTGTTTGAAATGATGATTTCGCATGCTACGTCAGCTTATCGTTACACTGTTAACGACAATTAACGACTCAGTGACTAAAATGTTACAACACGATAACATAAGTGACTAAAACGTAACATTTCAAATATACATGACTAAAATGTAACATGAGGTAAACAAAAGTGACCATGGATGTAGTTTACCCCATATTTTAACAGCGTTTAAGTATCTAAAAAAAAGTACCAAGTTAGCTTACAAGTTTCAATTTACTTACCAATTAGGTCTAAAAAAGAGTTTAGGTTCCAAATACGTATAAATTGCCAAATTCAGGTTCATATATATACAAATATATATTAACCCTTATTTATATTTTAAAAGTTTAAGCATTAGAAAAGTCCTTAGTAAAGAAATTAATAAAAAAAATAATTTAGCCCATATAAAAAAATCATTTAATTGAACCATCACTGACGTAAAAAAAATCAACTGGTCACTATCGTTAACAGAAATCATTAATTGACAAGTTTGACCGTTAATCTTGTTGACATGACGGATGGAAACCACCAATAACTGCCACGTGATAATATACTGATGTGACATGTTGATGTCAGCGAAAATTAAAAATACATTTTTTACAAAAGACAAAATTTGTTTTAGAAAAATTAATTAAAATGTGCATATATACGAATTTGGACAATCATTTATTTAGATTTATTTTGGATTAAAATTAAAATAACTTCAAAATTATTTATTAAAATTACAAAAAAATTAAATATATGTAGAAATATATTAAATGAGTAAAAACTTAAAACTTAATTTATTGATTTATTATATTTTACTAAAAAGTTTGTATTCTAATATATTCTAATAATTGAAATCTCATTTCACAAAGTATTTATTTAAAATATATATGAAAATTACTCGTTACTCTACAACTTCTTTTTTGGTTTTGAGTTTGTTAGATATTTCTTAAAATATCATTTTCATATATAATTCCCATTCTTTATTAGTGTGGTGATAGGTGGTGGTGATGAAAGCAATAAGGGTTGAGAAGAATAAAAATTGCGATGGTTGTTGTGGCTGTATAAAGAAGTTTGCAGAGAGAATATTTAGTGAGTTGAGTTTGCCAAAAGATCAAAAAGTCTCGAATAAGACACTCAAATTTCTATTTATAAACCTTGAAAAAGGAAGTTATGAAGAAAATGTGCATATGAGCATGCTAAATTGGTGGGTAGTGAGATTGAAATCGGTTACTTGAACATGGGAAATGGAAAGTAATTTGTATAGGTGATAGGTATTATGACATTTAATGAAAATTGTACCTACTTGAAGTATTTTAACAATGGAAGGCTTTTAAGTGACAATGCAACGTTCGTTCATTAAAGAAATAAGAAAGAAGCACTTACATTCCCAAAGAAAGGTTAAGAAAAAAACTCTTAACAATTTTTATATTTGAACCTCTAAGCCATGCTCTCCAAGCCATCCCAAAAGTGGAATATCCCAAGAATTCTGCCACCCTCCCAGAGTTATTTCCAAATAGTTGTTCCTAATGTAGAGTCGTTCCCAAAAGAAGTTGTTTCCAAATACGCTCATGCAAGGAACAATATTTTTCGGAATTACTATTGATTGGACAATTAGGAAAGTATCTACATTTTGCCCATTGTATGAGAATTACCTTTATCAAAAATGATTCTCATGCATTAGACTAAAATAAAAATAAACAAAGAAAGAGAAAAAAAATTAAATAAATAGTTATCAACAATAATCAACAATTAGAAGAGCATCTACACATCACAGTGTTCCTGTGACACCCCAAACCCAACTGGGATGGTCCAACCCAGATTCAGAACATCACATTAGCCACCAAGATGACTCTCCGTTTAAAACTTTATGAACCACACCAACCAACCATACACACCACACAATTGCAAAATATTTCATATAAGAAAATAAACCTAAGTGCATGCTTTTCTAAATTAATCGTTTCATTCACACAATCAAAAGGTATAAGGTGTACCTTAATACTTGGCAATCCCCTTTAGTTGCAAATTTTTTTTAATTCATTTAATTATCATCACATTAAGCAAGTAATTAAAACCATCTAAACTAGCAATCAAGCAAACAATTATAGCGTTCAAAAATCCCCAAAAAAAATAGTTTGTAATGTTCATTTACAACCTGTTGAAAATTTTATTTAAAAAGTCTAAGTCTAGTTTTAGTACTAAACCCTTGGAACGACGCACATTGCCTTCACTTCGGAGTTTAAAATCTCAAGACACATACTCTAAAATATGCCTTGCGATGGATCACCGATTTGCCACCCTCCTCGCTAACCCGGGAACTATTTATCTGCAAGGTAAAGTGAGGGGGTGAGCTTTGGAAAGCTCAGTGAATACACATGCATACAACACAAATATATACACACTAGACATGTTAGGATTTAAACATATTTTAACAATTCACATATAACACAATTTTCATACTCAACACAGTGATATATTGGTAATTCATGAATATGAAATATAGTCAAATTATATACTCATTGGATAAATGGATCTCTAAAATACACCACATGACTCATAAATTCATACGTTATCTCCATGTAAGTGTAGCACGTATGCTCACACTCTCCAAACACACTCTCCTAAAATGACCACCTCGTTCACGTCCATGTCCTCAACCGTGCCCACAACCACGACCATGTCCTCAACCATGACTGCTAGTGTGGCATTTATGCTTTCCATTATATGAAGTCACATTCGCTTCAGTGAATGGAGTAGAGCCAATTGGACGTGTAACAGCCTGTTTTAGGGTCAAATCAGAATAGTAGTTTTGGGACCACAAATTTGAAGTAGAAATATTTATTTTATTATTATTTTAAGGTTTACAGCATGATATAATAATTTTATGAAAATTTCGTTAAGAAATTTTATTGTTTGAATGCCCAATTTGACTAGAAGGACTAAATTGCAATAGGTGCAAAACTTGAATTCTATAAGTTAAAGGTAGTAAATTGTTATGAATTTTTAATTAGATGTCTTTAAATGGTAATTAGACCATTATACTCTAGGATGGACAAAAATGGACATGATTAGGTTTTAAAGTTATGAATTAAGGGTAAATTGGCAATTTGGTAAATAAAGACAAATTAACCTAAATAAAAAATAAAAAGTGTCCATCTTCTCAATTTAGTCCCCCCTAGCCGAAAATTTGGAGGAAGCCATAGCTAGGGTTTTGGCCAAGCTTTCAAGCTCGATTGTAAGTCTGTTCTTGTCCCGTTTTTAATGATTTTTATATTTTTGAGATCGTTGTAACTTAATCTAGCTATTCCAAGGACTAATTTGAAAGAAAGTTAAAGTATAAAATTTTACCCATGTTGAATATGCATTTATCTTGATGTTTGATGGTAGAAAATGCATGTTTGTTGTTTGTTAAACAACATTTGTAAAGTGATTTTCGGTAAAAAGGTTAAATAGGGACTTATTTGTAATATATTATAAAATGTGTGGAAAAATGTGAATAAATGAAAAATGTGGGTTTTTATGAGTACAAGTAATATGCAGCTAGGCTTGGGTTTTGATGAAATTGAAAGAAATTCATTTTACGAGCCTAGGGACTAAATCGTAAAATGTTGAAATGTTAGGGGCAAAAATGTAATTTTTTCATAATGTGATTTTGAATTGAATTGAATTGAATAGCTTGATGATTAAATAAGTTAAATGTGGTATTATAGATAAAGAAAAATGAAGTTCGGGTGTAGATCGGGGGAAAAACAAAGTAATTGAAGAATAAATCCTTTCTATCGTTTTTGCATCTGAGGTAAGTTCGTATGTAAATAAGCTTTAATATAATTGTATTTTAAATGCTTTAAATTTGCATGAATTGTGTAAACGACTCTATGGACACGTTCGACGACATTTTGGCAAGTGAGAAATCCTAATCGAACCTTAGGAATAGATTAGGATACAAGTGACATGTTACTAGGGTATTATGTTATGTGATCCGGGTGCTGGTCTTGTGCGTTCTACCGGTGGCTAAGTATACCGATATATGTTGCGGTTACTTGACAGCTTGTGTGAGTAGCACTGTGTAGCTACGTCTTGACTGACAGCTTGTGTGAGCAGACCCGTTGATGGCTCGAGAGTGAGCATATATATGTTATGAGATAGAAGTAGCAATGGCTACATATGTGACACCTTGTGTGCAAGGTTTCCTAAGTATCTGATATTATTATTCTGAGTGGTTCATTGGGTATGCCAGTGATGAGAATAAGTATGAAATTATTACGATATGGTACAGGTACATACACAAAGCCTATGATTATTAAACTCATGAAAAGATGATTTCAAGGTAAGTTTGTAATGGAATGAATTATTGTCATGAGATTATGGTAAATTACATTATCTTATATTGTATTACTTGAATGTTAAATGTATGGTAAGATTTTCTTATTTCTTTCATACGAACTTACTAAGCTATATAGCTTACTCCTTTTTATTTTCCCATGTTTTAGAATGTCACCAAGCTAGCTCAGATTGGAGATCGTCGGAGATCGCATCACATTATCAAACTTTCATTTTGGGTATCCATGATCTTAAACATTTTGAGTGTATGGCATGTATAGGGACTTGGTCATTTTGTTATATGTGTCATCATGATTTTGTCCAAATGTATTGGTTTGTAATTGTCAAAGGCTTGATTTGGTATTTAGCCATGTAAATGGGCTCATTTTGGTTAAATTGATTGTAAGCTCATATATATATACATGTATGTGCCAATTCCCCTTTAGTGATGTGGTTTATATT
This sequence comes from Gossypium arboreum, assembly GCF_025698485.1. Classification (NCBI taxonomy): domain Eukaryota; kingdom Viridiplantae; phylum Streptophyta; class Magnoliopsida; order Malvales; family Malvaceae; genus Gossypium; species Gossypium arboreum. The sequence goes on along the minus strand of NC_069071.1, from coordinate 56,074,471 downwards.
GATTTGCTAATGTTGATTGTGGCTTAATGACTTGTTAAGAAATGGATGAGTTTGGTTTATTGGTATGATGGATTATCTTGATAGATTAATGCAAATTGAAAGTAATTTTAATGGTGTTTTGAATGTGAAATTGGTATGTTTAATTTGGTATAATGGAATGTCATGAGCATGATAGATGATGGTATTGCATTGACATGTGTTGGCCATGTTTGTAGATGTTTTGGTTGCCTAAGTATACCATGGTTTATGCCATTGAATTCGTGTATGTGTATGTGTATGTGTAAATGAAGGTGGCAAATGGCTTGGTAAATAGCCTTTATTTTGTCCACACGGGTAGACACACAGGCATGTGTCTAGACCGTGTGCGACACACGGCCTGTCCAATGGGCATGTGTTTTAGCCGTGTGTCCCCTACACCTAGATTTTTAAGAAATAGAATGCTCAAAATTGAGCACACGGGCAGAGACACGGGTGTGTGTCTCAGCCGTGGGAGGGACACGGCCTCAAGCACGAACATGTGTCCTGACTGTGTGAAGTCTGCACCTATTTTATGAAAATTAATTAATCACACAACCTAGCACACAGGCATGTAGCTTGGTCGTATGAATTCAATTTGTTTGTGCCTTGCAAAACAGAGAGTTACACGAGTTAGGGACACGGGCGTGTGTGACCACACGGCCTGACCACACAAGTGTGTCCCAAACCACAGGGCGTGTGACCCTTGTACATGGTAAAAATTTCCTAAGTTCTCGGTTTAATCCCGGACCACTTTCAACGCATCTTTTGGGTCTCGTAAGCTACTATTAGGGACTTTATAACTGAAAGCAATGGTTTTAATTTGACTGAAATTTATGACTCGAAATTGTATAATTGCTTGTGATTTAAGTCTGGTAATGCCTCATAACCAATTCATGATTTTTCATTAACAATTCATTATTTTTTTCAGCCACAAGAAGACAAGATATTAATTCAGAATATTTTTTAAAACTTTATTCACGATATTGTGTCTACAAGACAACATTATTTGCGTGAAATGTGGAGTATGTTTTTTCTAACATATCTTCATCAGTTATGTTCTCTCTACATAATTTCAATTGGGAAGTGATTTTAAACATAGCCTAGTTATATTCACTCACCGATATAAAATCTTGTAGTCTCAAATACAGTCAATCATAATGAGCTTTAGGAAGTATTACAGTTTTTTGATGATCATATATTTCTTTTACACTATTTCAAAGACAAGTGGATCTTTAACAGTCAAATATTCAGTATTTAGTCCCTCACAGAGCTGATGGTGAATAAATATCATAGCTTTTGCATCTAAATGTATTTCGGCATCTAACATCTAGGATAAATAGTTCTTTCCAGCAATATCAAAAACCACAAATTCAAGTTTTGCAAGGTTTGACATTGATGATATCGCTATAATATAAATTTAATATAAATATAAGTAGCTCATTAACAAACATTCAAGCAAACATTAGTAATCCCTTAACAAAACTTTCAAGCATAACATAACAGATAAAAAAATCCAAATAATTACAACAATTTAGTTATAAAATAAATTTCAAGTAATTTGACAATGTTAGAAGTTTTTAACAAATTACGAGATTAGTGGAACCCTTAAAATATGAAACAAATTATAAACATAAGTAATTTTATCATAATGGACATATTGGTAAAATGTATTACATACATTGATCCAAACTAATGAAAAATGCAAGACTCTTGGATTGATGTAAGCGATTATGCTGGTAATGTATTATAAACAAAAAATAATAGATAAAGGATGGATATGAGAATATGAGGATTTCTATTGCATTCTATAATTTTTCGTCATACTTACAAGTAGTATACTCCACTATATATATATATATATATATATATATATAGGGAGATTAGACTTTTCAAATTCTAACTCATAAATAAGAAAAAGAGGTTACAAGGAGATGAAAGGTTTAAGAAAGATGGAAGGTTAAAGATTAAAGAAGATGAAAGGTAGAAGGTCAAGGGGGATGAAATATTAAAGGTTGAACATCCATTAAATAACATTCATAACAGAAAGTATTGTATTAAGGAGATATTTAAAATTTTAAAATAAATTAAGATAAGTATCTTTAAAGTTCAATTTATAAAACAACTCTATCAAAAATCATAAAAAATAAAATAAAATAAAAAGAAATATATGACACTTCAACAAGTTTTTATCACTTACAAATACAGCTTTTAACTGAAAATCTTCTGCTTTCAAGACTTAATCTCAAAGTCCTTGAATCAAGAAAGACAAAGAAAAGAAGACAAAAAATGAATGAAAAAAAATTAAGTTGATAGTTTATTTTCTTTTTAAACACAAGTATAGGATTTTTATGTTGAGAAAATTGGACTTTTGTTTCTAGATTTTTTTCCCTTCAATCAAGAAAAGAGAATTACATATTACAATGAAGACGATGATGTGGTAGTTATAAGCAGTTACTTAAATGTTGTGTTTTGTTTAAAATTATGTTAATGAAACGGTGTGTTGCATGTTAATAGCATGTTGAGTGTTGATACAGTGCGTTGTGTTGCATGCTGATAGTGTATGAGTGTAACTTCCACAATTCAAGTTGGGTGTTAGGCCCAAATTCGGATGATTACATTGGCCACCTAAATGGTCCAGAAAGCTAACGGAGTTTATAAAACAACCATTTTTAAACACTTTTTTATATATTAGAATAAAACTTAGCCTATTTTCAAAAAAGCTAACGAGTTAACAAAACTAATTAAGTTTAATGTGTTTCATGTAGAGATGACTACTTTTGAAAACTTAGTTAATTTCAATTTATTTATTACTTAAAATTTATTTATAGCCTAGCAATGGGAAAGTGATATTCAACTTAATTTTAATTAAGTAAAATCAGAATTATTTTATGCATAATTAATATTAAATCCATTTTCCAATATCCTAAATTCAAAATTAAATAACATGCATGCTAATAAACCCTAAACTTAAGTCTCATGCCACAGTTCAATTAAAATAGTACAGCCTCAAATAGTAGAAATTATAATATAAAGTCTAAAATACTTTTTAAGAAGAAAAATTATCTGAGTTGAGCCCTTCGAATTTCGCTTCCACATCCTAACCTAGTGGGTTGACTGTAAAGATGGAAAATAAGGGGGTGAGCTTAAGAAGCTAAGTGTGTGTCCAATCACAAGAAAATCAGTGTTAAACAATAAGCATATCATAATAGATAACAATTCTTAGAAGAAATACATTCGTATAGCATTTCACAATCTCATAGTATTGGTTTATCAGAATAACACATCAATATAATACTTTTGATTTCACAGTTTTGTATGCACATGCTTATGAATGTCAATGCGATTTTAGTTTATTAGAAAAAGTCCAACCCCACCGCTAAACACGATACTATGAGTTCTCCAAAACTCATCCAAACTTATGCACTAGGTTGTGGATAAACCACCGTTGATTTGCAAATAAACTGCCACTTGTTCTAGATGCACAACATAATTGTAGATAAAATTTGTAACAGCCCTAACCCCCTTTTTGTCATCGGATTAGGGTCACAGGCATTACTAACACGTCATACAATTAATCAATCATAATTACACATATATATACTAGCCATTAACAATATAATATACAAGGGCAGGTCATAAACAATAAGATCATATCATACTAGAATATTATACAATCAAATAATGATTTATGTTTTTGAGTGCTAAACTTGGTCTTCCACTGTCTACACTCTTATCACTATTTATCCCTTCTTGAATGTCAGAATTCAAATAAATACATGACTATTCTAATTATTAGCATCAGAGTATTGGTCCATACTTCGTCCATGATTATATTTTTAATTTATCTTTGATGATGTTAGTTGAATGCACTTAATTTAGGTTTGCTAATCCACCCCAATACAGAGTAAAAATTACTTTTACAGCCCCTATTTCGAGTCTACGGGACCTTAAAAGTAGTTTAAAAACAGGTAGGGACTAAATTGAATTTTTTTTGGAAGTGTAGGAAATAATTACAAAAATTTTGATTTCAAGGGTCACACACCCGTGTGGCCAGGCCGTGTAACTCTCTGACTTGGGTCACACGCCCATGTGTGTTGCCCATGTGTGATACATGCCCATGTGTGTTGGCTGTGTGCGATACATGCCCGTGTGGCTAGGCCATGTGCACCTAAAAGTACATTAAAACTCAAGTTTACCATTTCCTACTTACTTGGGTACTAAGCAACTCAATTACCAAACGTTTAACTTATTCTAAACACGACTAAACATGCCCAAAATACACCAAATTCATCACCTAATATGCCTAACCAATGTACTTCATTGGTACCACATTTATATGTTAAAATTCATCAACAACACATCAAATATTCAAGACTTTCATTCATATCTCATTTAGCATAATTGGAATATCACTTAGCTATTTAAGCTACCAAACTTTAATCTAACACATACCAAAATAAACTAGGCTAACATACCAATGTAGCCTCAACCACAACCATATACACATTTAAGCATCATTTCACTAGCAACTAAGATAACCATACTGTAACATCCCAAAATAGGGCCTAAACGGAACAGTGGTTGCGGAACCAAGAATTTGAGATAGAAATTTTATTTCGATTAATTTTTATAATTTATCGAGTGATTAGATGCATGTGTTAGAGTATCGATGGAAAATTTTATAGATAGCATGCTTAATTTACCTACTAGGGCTTAATTGCAAAAGTTGATAAATATGAGTTTTAGGTGCTAAAGGATTAAATTGAAGAGTATAATTGAAGTAGAGGTCCTTAAATGGTAATTATTCCATTAGGTTTTCATCGACAGAAATAGACATACATAGATAAAAACAACTAAAGTTTTAATGAGGGGTATTTTAGTCATTTGGTAATTAAAATATTAAAAAAGGGAAAAAGATGGCAAAATGTGCCTATCTTCTTCATTAGGCCGAAATTTCAAGGGTTCTTTATAGCTGGGGTTTTGTCAAGCTTCCAAGCTTCATAGTAAGTGATTCCACCCCTCGTTTTTAATGTTCTTTACATTTTTGAAGTCCCGGTAACTTGATTTAGCTTATTCTAGCAATAATTTAACCTAGGGTTCATATTTGGAAAAATACCCATAGGTGAAATGTGTTTATTTTTATGTTTTATGGTAGAATATGAAACTTGAAATTATGTTAAACGACTTGAGCTAAGCGATTTTAAGCGAAAAGGAGTAAAATGATATAATCGGTAAAAATACTTAATGGTTATAAGTACATGTTAGAGTGAGAATTTGATGTTGCCATAGGTAAATAAATTATCAGCATGTCATAAAACATAAGAATTAGGGATAAAGTTTTATTTCCGAGCCTTGGGGAAAAAGTGTAAATATGCAAAAGTTTAAGGGCAAAATCATAATTTTTCCAAAGTTAGAGTTAAGGAATGTTTTGATAAATGTAAATATTAAATAAGTTAAAATTGCTATTATAGATCAAGAAGAACAAAATTCAGGGTTAGACCAAGGAAAGAAAAAGGTTGAGGACTAAATCAAAATATTTTATCGTATTTTGTATCGAGGTAAGTTTGCGGTAAATAAATGCAATGTTTTATTATTTATAATTAATGATGTTATTTTTTAGCATCTATATATTTATTTTGTAAATTTATTCCTTGATGATTGAAGCAAGAATTGACGGAGAAATGATACTTAAAAGTCTCGGTTGAACCTTAGGAATGTGTAGGATACAAATATCATGACATTAGGGTTTAAGGATACCAAGTAAGACCATGCTAAGGCATGGCATTGGTAAGTTTTACAAGGCAAGGAAATCATGTAAGACCATGTTAAGACATGGCATTGATAAACAACGATAAGACAAAGATCCCATGTAAGACCATGCTAAGGCATGGCAATGGTGCGTTCATAAGGCAAGGATACCATGTAAGACCATGTCAATACATGGCAATGGTAAGTTTAAAAAGGAAAGGTACCCGTGTATCCTTAGTATTCCAAGTGATTCAACGGAAAATTTAAAGAGTGTACCAAAGGGAAGGTAAGATAAGTCCATGTTCAAAAGGTTCAGGTTATCTTGATAATTCATTTAGAATATTGTTATTTATTTACATGCAAACTTACTAAGCTTTATGCTTACTCCCTTTCTTTTCTCTCCTTTTTATAGAATCGCAAATCCAACTCAAAAAATCTTAAGGACGTCGGAGATTGCCTCACACTATCAACGAGCTATCTCGGTATTTTGTGACTGAAAATACTTTAAGTTATGGCATGTATAGGGACTCGGCTATTTTGTGTGTATGTCCTTATGATATGATTAAAGAATGGCATGTGAATACTTGGTAATTATTAGCTTATGATATAGCTAAATAAGAACATGTTTTGGAACCGCTTTTCATGCACAGACTGATGAACAGTTCGAGAGAGTAATTCAGACACTTGAAGATATGCTCAGATGTTGTGTTCTTGAATTCTAAGGTAATTGGGAAAAGTACTTTCCTTTGGTTGAATTTGCTTACAACAATAGTTATCAGTCGAGCTTGAAAATGGCACCCTATGAGGCTTTATATGGGCGTCAATGTCGTACACCTTTGTACTGGACTGAATTTAAAAAGAATAAGATACATGGAGTTGATTTGGTTAAAGAAACCGAAGAAAAGGTGAAGCTAATTCGTGATTGTTTAAAGGCGGCATCGGATAGACAAAAGTTGTAAACGGACTTGAAAAGAAAGGAAATTGAGAATCAGGTCGGTGATAAAGTATTCTTGAAAGTGTCTCCATGGAAAAAGGTTTTGAGATTCGGTAGAAAAGGCAAGTTGAGTCCTCGTTTTATAAGACCATATGAGATTACCGAAAGGATAGGGCCTATTGCTTATTGATTGGCCTTGCCGATTGAGTTAGAAAAGATTCACGATGTGTTTCATGTATCCATGTTGCGCCAACATAGATCTGATCCTTCTCATGTGATTGTACCGATAGAGATTGAAATCAGACCAAATATGACTTATGGTGAGGAACGGATTAAGATTTTGGATCGGGAAGTTAAACAATTGAGAAACAAAAGTGTTGCATTTGTGAAAGTTTTATGGCAAAGATATGGGGTTGAAGATGCTACATGAGAGCCTGAGGAGGCTATAAGGAAACAATATCCAAACCTTTTTACCAGTAAGATTTTCGGGGACGAAAATCTCTAAAGGGGGGAGAGTTGTGACATCCCGAATTAGGGCCTAGTCAAAATAATGGTTTTGAGACCCCAAATTTGAGATAGAAATAATTATTATATGATTATTATGAGGTCTATGATATGAATGCATGCTTATGTGAAAGTTTCGTGAAGAAATTCTATTCATAAAATGTCTAATTGAATTTTAGGGACCAAATTGAATAAAATGAAAAACTGGCATTCTAGAAGCTTTAAGCATAAAATTGCTTTAGATTATAAACTAGAGGGTCCTAATTAGTAATTTGACCAATTTCTATAATTTTGGACCAAAATGGACATGCATAGGAAAAATTTGAAAGAAAAATCCTAAGGGCATTTTTGTCATTTGGTAATTAAAAGAATAAAAAGGGAAAATCAAAGCAATAATGAGTTCATCTTCTCCATGTGCTAGCCGAATTTCTCAATAGCCATAGCTAGGGTTTTGTTCAACATTTCCAAGCTTGATTGTAAGTGCTCCCTAGCCCTGTTTTTAATGTTCTTTGTAGTTTTGAAGTCTTTGAAGCATGATTTACCCATTTCTAGCTATATTTTGAGCTAGGGTTCATGTATGAAAGTTGACCCATGTGTAACATGCATGTATTTTGATGATTAAAAGAGGAATATGAATGCTTGATGCATGATAAACATCTTTTACTAGGTGATTTTTAGTGAAAACACATAAAAATGGGACTTGTTTGTAAAAGTGTAAAAGTGGGTAGTAATAATGTGAAATAAAGGAAAATGTGGGCTGATATGAGCATGATATAGGTTCGGCTAGGCTTGATAACAAAGAAAATGCATGCATTTCATTTTACGAGCCTAGAGACTAAATTGTAAATAAGTGAAAAGTTAGGAAAAAAAGATAATTTTACCAAAGCATGAATTATGGATTGATTTGAATAATGTGATTAATAAACAAGTTAAATTTGGCATTATAGATCAAGAAAAATGTGAACCGGGTGTTGATCGAGGAAAGAATAAAGTATACGACGATTAGGTTCGATTACCATCATTTTGTACTGAGGTAAGTGCACAAGCAAATAATGTGGTGTTGTAGCATGTTTTTAATGTTTTAATATTATGTGATAAATGTTTTCTTGTTATTATGAGTTATATTCCTATTGGTTGTTATGAAAGCATAAATGATAATTGGTCGTTACATATGACATCACGAGCAAGTACAACAAAGTATGCCTTGTGCAAGTGAGGAAAATCTTGTTTGAACCTTAGGAATATTCTAGGATACAAGTAACATGTCACTAGGAATTTAGAAATCTGAACCCATTGAGTTGGTCCAGGTTCGTGATATGTATGGGGCAACCGATCTCATTGAATTGGTCTGAGTTTATTATGGATGCGAGCATCCGAGCTCGTTGAGTTGGTCCAAGTTCTTTATGGATGCGATACATGTAATTGGGTTCTAGGCAATGGTCTTGTGTGTCCTACCGGTGGCTAGGTAATCTTTGAGTTGGTCAGATACCTGATAGCTTGTGTGAGCAGCCCGTGTAGCTACACCTTGACCGATAGCTTTTATGACCAAGCTCGTGAGTAGCTCCGTTGCAAGCGTTACATGTTATGAGGTAGCTTTGGCTACGTATGTATATGTGGCACTTATGTGCAAGTTTTTCGCATATCCAATAGTATTCCGAGTGTTCAACGGGTAATGCAATGGATGTGATGAAAATCTCGAGGAGGGCATGTTAAAGAGGTATGGTTATATGATATACTACGATGAGTACATGTATGTACGCTAAACCTATGAATAATGCCTTGGTGAAGAATGACTTGTGATGAGAAAGTATATGTGTACATATGATAAGTAAGTCAAAAGGTTTAAGTGATGAATAATCTTTATGTATATGTTACTATGTCTTTGCATGTTGATTGCTTACTACCATTGCATATTATTTGCATGTGGACATACTAAGCTTTAATGCTTACCCCCTTTCTTTTCCATCCTTTGTAGTTTCGCTAAGCTAGCTCGGGGATCAGAAGCTGTTAAAGTATTCGACCACACTATCAAAAGATTATTGGGTATAGTGAAATTGTTATTTTTAGTATGGCATGTATAGGGGACTTGGTTATTTTGTGATATGTGTCATACTATTTGGCCAAATTGTGAAGGCCTATGATGTTGATGATTCATTTTGTAATGGCCATGTGATATGGCTTATATTTGATCATTGGGTTTTAATTTAATTACCCATGCATGCATGTGTTAGTGCCTTGATGATGTGATATGTTATAGCTTGGTAAATGTATGATAAAGTATGGATTAGATGCTAAAAGATAAGGGATGACTTAATACCTTAAAATGACTATAGTCATGAATACATAATTTGAAGTTATGGTAACAAGTTTAATAATGCATGAAATTGGTGTGGAATGCTTCTAAATGGTGTAACAAAATGATTGTGCAATAGGATGACATTATGAAGATGTGAGAGTTCCATGGTGTTGAATATTTCAGTGTCTAAATATGTCAGTTGGATGCTATGCAATATGTTTAAATGGATGAATGATTAAGGGTGACAATTTGCTTGGAAAATAGCCTTTAAATGGTTCACACAGGTAGACACACTGTAACACCCCTTACTCATGTCCAACATCGAGACAGGATATGAGGTATTACTGGACTTAAACATACACATACATGTAAAACCGGGCCATAAAATTTCAATCCATTCAAAAAATTTCAAACACATGCATATCGTACCATATATGGGCTTAGGAGGCCCAAAACATACATCGGGGTGGTTCGGGACTGAATCGAGAAGTTTCAAAAATTTTACAACACTTAGGGCATTCTCCATGTTTAGAGAGTCACACACCCGTGTGGATTAGGCCTCTGGTCACACACGTCCGTGTCCTTAGCCTGTGTAACTCACTCTTTATGATGTTAGTAATGAAATGGGGTCACACGACCAAGTCACACGCAGTGTGGTACCCACACGGCTAAGACACATGACCGTGTCTCTACCCGTGTGGCCAACACTTAGGCTATTTTCCAAGCCTTGGTTAACCATAAACCCTCACACATTTATACAACATCAAGGACATATAACATGGCCTCCATTAAACGATTAAACATCTTCATTTAGGCCACAAACATAGCATTTGCATGTCATGATTCATGTGTTTTACACACTCATTTGGCCTTGTCTATTATGATATCACTTATACTTTTATATCAGGGTTACCATCATACCAAAAGATTTCAACTTAATCATCAAACGTTCATATTCAAGGCTAACTCATAACTTTATATCATACCAACATATTTCACATGCGTAGAATAACATGCTTGTCTAAGACATTGCACACCACATCAAGTCACATACTCACATAACAAGAAACTTTTAAGCTTGTGCATGCACATATAATAAGGTTACAACCCAATAATCAATATAAGCCACATCTCATGGCAATATACAATTGAATTATTATAAGCCAATATATTTGGCCAAATCATGAAACACATTATAAAAAGGCTAAGTCTCTATACATGCCGCTCACTTGAAAACACTTAAGGTTTATTTACACCCCAATTTGATAATTTGATAGTGTGATGCTACCTCCGACGATCTCCAACCCCAAGCTAACCTGACAACACTAAAGAAATAGAAAGGAGGGAGTAAGCTTTATTGCTTAGTAAGTCCAAGTGAAAATAATAAGCAATATGTCTACATGCTTCTCAAGGTAATATAATCATAATTACACATTTACTTATGTTCTGGTCAAGCTATTTTCTCGAGTCATAGTTACTAAATTATTTATATTTGGAGCTAAGAAACTCCAAATTTAGATCCCCTAATTTTCCCTGAAACTAGACTCACATATCTTTTTACCATAAAATGTTTAGAAATTTTGGTCCAGCCAATAAGTACATTTTATTCTTTAAAGTTACCCCTATTCTGCTATTTGACAGGTTCAACCTTTCTTTACTAAAAATTAATTATCTCTTAGTACGATACCCGGATGATGTTCTCATCTATTTCTATTGAAAAATAGACTCATTAATAACTTAGTCATATTAGTTCTAATCCATAATTATTCTTGTCAAATATTGAGTGATTTCCAAAGTTAAGACAGGGGAGCCCGAAATAACTCTGCCCCTGTCTCACAAAAATTAAAATATCTCATAATATGAAATTCTTTTGCTTACACCGTTTCCTTTATTTGAAACTAGACTCAATAAGATTTAATTTCATATTTTATTCAGTCTCTAATTCTAGTTCCAAAATTTTAGGTGGATTTTCAAATCCAGACTACTGCTACAATCCAAAACTGTTTTAGTGCAATATGATGATAACTATCATAAGTTCGTTTTCAACTAATCAAGAACTCACCATTTCATGGATTCCATGTTCAATTCCACAATGTAAGTTAAGCATGATATTGCAAAAAAATTCATAATCATAATTCATACATATTAACTCACCGAGGTCTCGACATTTCAAAGTCTCAATAATCATAAGCTTAGTGTACATATTTGTACCATTGCAACATTATTCACATATTCGTTCTTGTCTTTAACATACCCTTCTGGGACTATCATCACCTCATCCATTGTACTACCCGTTGAATACTCAGAATACTATTGTATACACGGAAAACTTGCACATAAGTTCCATACATACATACGTAGCCAAGGCTACCGCATAACATGTAACGCTTGAAATGGAGCTACTCATAGGCCTGCTAATAAAAGCTATCGGTCAAGTTGCAACTACACGGGCTTCTCACACAAGCTGTCAGGTATCCGACCCACTCAAGGATTACCTAGCCATTGATAGGGCACACAAGACCATTGGCCAGAACAAAAATTACACGTATCGCATCCATTATGAAGTTGCATCAACTCAATGAGCTCGAATGCCACATACATATCATGAACCCAGACCAACTCAATGAGTTCGGATTTCTTATTTCCTAGTGACATGTCACTTGTATCCTAGACTATTCCTATGGTTCAAACATGATTTTTCTCACTTGCACATGGCATACTTTGTCATACTTGTTCGTGATGTCGTATGTAACGGCCATAATATCATTTATGCTTTTATAACAACTAATAAGCATATAACTCATAACAACAAGAAAACATTTATCACATAATATCAAAACATTTATGCTACAACACCACATTATTTGCATATGAACTTACAATTCATGTAATATCAAGCATTAACATTCAAGTATAACGTTGCATTATTATTTTCACACGAACTTGCCTCGATACCAAAAATGGCGAAAAGGGACCTAACTGTCGATTTCTCGTTTTTCCCCTATTCTAGGTTCGAACCTCATTTTATTTGATCTATAATATCACATTTAGTCTATTTATTAGTCACATTAGTCAATGTGATCCAAAAAATCATACTATGGAAAAATTATGTTTTTTCCCCTAAACTTGTCATATTTACACTTTTTCCCCTAGGCTCGTAAAATTATTTTCATTCAATTTCTTTGTACTTTAAGCCTAGCCAAACAGATTCCATAACTACATCAGCCCTCAATTTCCACTAATTCACACTTTTCTGACAAATTTTATAACTTTTACAATTTAGTCATTTTATGCATTTTTACCGAAAATCACTTAGTAAAAGTCATTTCTCTAACCATAAACTTGCATAATCTACCATTAAAAATCAAAATACACACATATTTATCATGGTTTAAAACCCTAGACTTCAACCATATCTCAAAATATTGGTAGAAATAGATAGATCGAGTGATAACAACTTCAAAAATGTAAAAATCATTAAAAACGGGGCTAGAACGAAATTACTATGGAGCTTGGAAAGTTTGGAAAACCCTAACTATGGTATCCCCTTGCAAAATTCGGCCATGGCATGAATAATGAAGAACATGACATCTTTTTTTTTTCATGTTATTTTGACTTTATTAGCCAAATTACTAAAATACTCTTAATGAAAAACAATTTAGAACATACCCAACCATGTCCATTTTTGTCCACAACTCAACTAATGGTCTAATTACCATATAAGGATTCCTAATTTAAAATTTCATAGCAATTAGACACCTCTAGCTTCTAGAACTCAAGTTTTGCACTTTTTTTTACGATTTAGTCCTCTTGACTAAATTGAGTACCCAAACGTCAAAATTTTTGAATGAAATTTTCAAAAAGTCATTCCGTATAATTTTAGACCATAAAAATATAATAAAAACAAATTTTATGGTGCCAGATTTGTGGTCTCAAAACCACTATTCTGACTAGGCCCTAATTCAGGATGTTACAACTCTCCCCGCTTTAGGGATTTTCGTCCCCGAAAATCTTACTAGAAGAGTGGTTTGGTTTGGTTTTTTACATAAATTCCACTATCTCATAATCATTTCTAAAGAACTTTTACTCAGGCTAGGCTTAATACTTAGCTCTTTAATTTCTCATACTAAAATCATGAGTAATTCTTCGTTATACGACATATCAATTGAATCTTGATCTCTATTGGAGAATTCATGTACTCAAAGGTCGGATTCCTACTGTCATAGCACATACATACATAACATACTTGAATCCATCCGAATTTAAATGGCATAGCTAACCTGATTATCATGGCCTTATACTCTCTACAATTTTATACAGTTGGACAATTTGCTAATTCAACCTCTAGTCTTTCTTAAAATTCAAAACCTCATTTAGCTTTCTCAATAATTCACGATATAAATCGTAGATCTCAATCCGATTAACAAATACTAGCATTTTAAGAAAATTGACAATCTCAGAGATACATAATTCTAGTAATCTGATAAGTGAGAATTCAGTACATACCAACATGATTTGTAGATTTCATCAAATACTTAATACAAGCCACATAATATTTTTCTTTTTCAGAGACAAAGATAATCCAGTTATGAAATCCATAGTAATTCTTTCTCATTTCCATTCTAGTGTCAACACTGCTGAAAATAGTTCTGATAATATTTGATATTCAACTTTGACTCTGTTAACATGTCAAGTATTTACTCACAAGGATTAGAAATGTCAAGTTTCAAACTCGATCACTAATATACTATTCCTATAAATTTTCTTACAAATTTTTCCGTATAAGCTCTTGGTTTTCAATCCAAACACTTGTAACTGCATTATGCTCTTTTCATAGATAATACAATAATTATCTTATTATCTTTTCACGACTTTAGTTATCTATACTATCACCAACTTAGATCTGTCTATAACATCGGATACGTTGAGCTATCACACTACCTTTTAGTTTTATAACACATCATAAACCATTCAACAACATGTCATTGAAAATCAAGAAGTCTCTGCCCAATGCAGACTGAACCAGATCAAAGGCTTCGATTAACAATGTCCTCGTCTATTCAAAGCTTTATTGACATGTAATAGACCATTCAACTTTCACAAGACAAAAATTGTATCGTTCAAAGTAGCTTTAAATCATATCAAAATCTTTTAACTTATGTACACTTTTCATTCAGACTATCTATCTTTTACCCAAAAAAAATAAAATCTTATTCTCAGACTTGAGAAAAATGATTTGGATATACATGTCTCATTAAATCTTCCTAACAATAACCCATGCCGATTGAACAACCAAGTCGATCTTAATCATTAATAAATGAAATTTCAAGAAATCCTCTCTTCCAGTCGATAGAACGATTCAGCATACAACCATTTAGAATTCACTTGTCATGCTAATCAAAGACCATTTCAATTGCATTAGCCCAAGGTAGTATAAATATTTCCAATAAAAGGTATTAACTTTGATTAACTTACTTGAGAAAAGAAATCCACCATAAAAATTGAAACTAGCAATTTCACCACTTATACCTCTGCCGATATCAATTCTTTACACAAAAATTAAAGAAACCCAAATATTAAGATCATCACGTTACCACGATCAAATCATAAGCATTATCCTACTTGATATAAATATCACAAGTTGAAGGTCATTGTAACACCCTGAATTTGGGCCTAGAAGTTTTGGGCCTTGAGCATGGGAGCGGTTGAAGGTAGCTTATAATATTTTGTTATGCATGTAAATTTCGTTAATGAAGGCTAGTTTCAGTGGTTAAGTGTGCCAAGACGTGTTGGAGAAGTCCTGGGTTCAAACCTGGACTCTAGCAAAAATTTTGGTTTAAGGTGAATCAAACCCTGGGTGTAGTAAGTAGGCCTTAAGAATATTGTTGGAGAAATTGTGCCACAAAAAGCCTTATGGTCTAGTGGCAAAGTAGTGCCACATAAGAGGCAGGAAGGTGGCGTCATAGAGTTGGCAAGGAGGTCCAGGGTTCGAAACTCATGGCAATCAAAGAGCATTTATTTTGCTAACAAGGGGCGGCAAGAGTTGGTGTTGAATTTAAACTCTGATGCTGGAGGGATCCGACATTGGGAAGCTAACATAAGAGTGGATGCGAAGTTGGCTTTAAATAGAGAAAACCATGAGGAGAGTAAAGGTACCTTTCTTGGCTGATCCCTTTCGCTTTATGGCGTGCTCGTTTGGGTTGGGCGTCGGCTAAGAGTGCTCGGAGTGCGGATTAACTCCAGTCTCCTATAAGGTGTGTATTTCTCACTACTCTAGCTGTAGGATGGCTACTTCGGGCCGAATTACCGAAATATATGTAGGCTAGCATTACTGAAATACCCCTGTAGGTAGAATTACCGAAATACCCCTATAGGGTAAAATTACCGAAATACCCCTGTAAGGTAGAATTATTGAAATACCCCTGTAAGGTAGAATTACCGAAATACCCCTGTAAGGTAGAATTACTAAAATACCCTTGTAAGATAGAATTACCGAAATACCCCTGTAGGGTAGAATTACTAAAATACCTCTGTAGGGTAGAATTACTGAAATACCCCTGTAAGGTAGAATTACCGAAATACCCCTGTAGGGTAGAATTACTGAAATACCCCTGTAGGGTAGAATTACCGAAATACCCTTGTAGGGTAGAAATACTGAAATACCCCTGTAGGGTAGAATTATCGAGATACCCTCGTGGGGTAAAATTACCATTTTGCCTCTAGGGTGTTAAATGATTATTTTGCCCTTGTGGGCAAGTGACTGACTTGGATTGTGTGGTTGATGGATTTGATTGTGAATATATGTTGGTGATATGAATGACTTGACTGTGATTGTTTGATTCAAATATGGGCATGACATTCTGCATACATGACATGTTGCATGGGTTGGGATTTCATACGGAGGAAGATCTGATCTGTTAAGGTCGCACGGGTCACCCGAGACGACGTGGACCAATCGATAGCTGAATGTCGATCATGTTACTGAAGGCTGTGTGTCGTTATTGTGGGCTTCGTATCGATAGTGTGGGCTTCGTGCCGATTATAGACTCGTTATCGATGGCTCTGTACCAACCTAAATATGGCTTTGTGCCATCCTGACTATGGCTTCGTGCCAAACGTATTTACCTGTGGCTATGTGCCTAACATATTTGTTGATGACTCTGTGTCGATCATATTTACCGAAGGCTGTGTGCCAGTTATATTACCGTCACTGATGGCTATGTGCCAAAGTTATTACAGTTGTCGATGGCTTTGTGCCACGTATTTTGTTAAGTGGCTTTGCCACATTATCTGATTCTGGTGGCTATGCCACAAATATCTGTTCTGATGGCTCTTCCACAATATCTGTGTCTAGTGACTCTGTCACAATATCTGTTCTGGCAGCCATGCTGCAAATTTTGTGGTGTGTAGCGGATGGGTGGGTTGAGTTGTCTCCCCACATAGTGTAAGGTTGGTACGGGGGTGTATACGGCTGGATTGGGTTTGGATTGCATTCACATTCTGATTCTGATTTTGTCACCTAATTCTGATTCTGATTCTCATTTTGATTCTAGTTCTGATAATGTTTCTTATTCTATAATGGGCTAAGGCCCATCTGGTACTGTCTGTTATAATGGGCTAAGGCCCAATTGATACTGAAACTGTAAGTAGGGCTAGGGCCAGACTTTTGATTCTTTTATATGACTAACTGTTCCTTTTATATAGTAGGGATTTCACACTGAGTTTTCGTAAACTTACCCTGTTTATTAACCTTTCAGGTAATTTCCAGCCTTAGACGGATCGGAGCTGCGAGGGGCTCGGAGGAAGCCACACACACTGTTTATGTTACAGTTTTGATTATTACTTTCAAATGTTTTTATGTGGGTTTTAGTAAAGCCGTTGTAATTTTTTGGATTTCAAATTTGGAATTTTATTTATTGTTCTTATAATTGCTAGTATTGGAACACAGTTTTCCAAAGCAACTACTATTGTTCAAAACATCACGTATCCGCAATTGTTTTAAAATTAAGCTTCTGCAACTACCGAGATTTTTACAAAGTTGTTAAGAATGTTATTCAACTGAGGTTTTCTAACGAGGTTTAGAAAGGGTATAAGTTTTTAATTATTAAGAAGGGTTTTTAATGGAAACATGGTTTTCGAGAAACACTTCAATGTGACATGCCAGATTCGAGCCTAACTTCTAGGCCGGGTTTGCGGTGTTACAGTCATACTTTAGATGTGAGCCATAATCAACAAATTACAGAGTACAGATGACAAGGGAAAGCAAGTAAAGAAATCCAAGATAGAAAAATCTAAGATAGGATGCCACGTCGAAAGACTGAGAATGAAACTTCTAAGAAATATGGATGATTTTGGTAATTCCTTAGAGAAAGAAGTCCACAAGAAAACATCATTCAACCCACTGGAATTAAAATGCAACAAAGACGATATATTTTC
This sequence comes from Gossypium arboreum, assembly GCF_025698485.1. Taxonomy (NCBI): domain Eukaryota; kingdom Viridiplantae; phylum Streptophyta; class Magnoliopsida; order Malvales; family Malvaceae; genus Gossypium; species Gossypium arboreum. The sequence continues at coordinate 56,056,535 of NC_069071.1, read as the reverse complement.
CATATATATATGTCGGACAGAGCATCGATTTGAAGGAATAGAATCATAGCATCATGTGCATCTTCTCATAAAATCCCAATAGACGTAATATAACAGAATACCAGAGAGAAATAGAATAATACCGATTAAAAACCAATCGGGTTATCAGTGCTTTCATCTAACATCAAGATTAGAAAACATCCTCGTACAATAACAATTTATTAGAAGATAGACAGTCACAATAACACTTCTCAGAACAAATGAATCCTTAGGGAACCTCAAGAGAGATAGTCATAATCTATTCACTATGATTACGACATTCTTTCAACATTGTGTCTAAATAAGTCAATTTGCCAAAGTTGATTTCTTCTCTCACTGTGATATTTTGTAAACCGAATAATCTTTAAATCAATTTGATACCTTTCTAGTTCTGTCTTTACTTATCAATTCATTCTCAAACTCTGACCATATTTATAATCATTCTACAGCTGAACTCTTTGGTTTCACATTTGTGAGCTTATTCCACAGATCTTATAAAATCTTTTATAAACACCACTCTGGTAAGGGGGTGGGGTCGTAAGGTCCCTAACTCGTCTCTCATAAACATATACTTACAATACAAATTTCATCATTATAGTAATTTTATCACCATCATATCATTCACTTCAGGCAAGCTAACATTCATGTTTGTTTTATGCAAACTTTCCGGTTACCTTATTTAAACAAGTATACTTATACAAGTATTCTATGGATTCTGAATAACTTTACAAATCATTTTCATATACTCAAACGAGTCATGCACATAACATCATATGAACATCAAACAAGCACGTGTTATCATCGCAACATGAACTTTCATCTCACGTGTCATCACGTACATATCATGAACTTTTATTCATACTTTTCTAAGTTTAGACTCATCATACCTGTAATTTACTCAAATACCTTAGCATTACATTAAACATGGTCGGTGTAGCTCGATTGGAGAGTATCTCTATCTAAGCGAGATAAATCTCATCCGTGTCGGCAGACATCACACTATCACAGATTATATGTGGCATGTATAGTTAGACTCTCACACATGCTAGGTTAGTCTAAGAACCAACTAAACCATAACTCTGATACCACTAAATGTAACACCCCTTACCTGTGTCCAACACCGGGATATGATACCAGGCATTACCAGACTTAAACATACACATACACATAAAATCGGGCCATAAAATTTCAACCAATTCAAAAATATTCAAACACATGCATATCATCCCTTATACGGGCCTACGAAGCCCAAGACATCCATCGAGGGTCGTTCGGGACTAAACTGAGAACTTTCAGAAATTTTACAACACTTAGGGAATTTTCCATGTTTAGAGAGTCATGCACCCGTGTGGATTAGGCCGTGTTGTCACACACGCTCGTGTGGCTTGGGACACGCCCTTGTCCTCAGTCCGTGTAACTCTCTGTTTATGACGTCAGTAATGAAATGGGGTCACACGGCCAAGTCACACGCCCATTTGCTAAGGCTGTGTTCCCCACACGACTGAGACACACGACCATGTCTCTGCCCATGTGGCTAATACTTAGGCTATTTTCCAAGCCTTGGTCAACCATAAACCCTCACACATTTATACAACATCAAGGACATATAACATGGCTTCCATTTAATGATTAAACATCTTCATCTAGGCCACAAACATAGCATTTTCATGTCACGATTCATGTGTTTTACACACTCATTTGGCCTTGTCTATTATGATATCACTTATAGTTTTATATCATGGTTACCATCATACCAAAAGATTTCAACTTAATCATCAAACATTCATATTCAAGGATAACTCACAACTTTATAACATACCAACATATTTCACATGCGTGGAATAAAATGCTTGTCTAAGACATTACACACCACATCAAGTCACATACTCACATCACATGAAACTTTTAAGCTTGTGCATGCACATATAATAGGGTTACAACCCAATAATCAATATAAGCCACATCTCATGGCTATATACAATTGAATCATTATAAGCCAATATATTTGGCCAAATCATGAAACACATATATCAAAAGGCTAAGTCTCTATACATGCCACTCACTTGGAAGCACTTAAGGTTTATTAACACCCCAATTTGATATTTTGATAGTGTGATGCTGCCTTCGACGATCTCTGACCCCAAGCTAACCTGACAATACTAAAGAAATGGAAAGGAGGGAGTAAGTTTTATAGCTTTGTAAGTCCATATGAAAATAATAAGCAATGTGTCACCATGCTTCTCAAGGTAATACAATCATAATTACACATTTACTTATGTTCTGGTCAAGCTGTTTTCTCGAGTCATAGTTACTAAATATTTTATATCTGGAGCTACAGAACTCCAAATTAAGATTTGCTAATTTTCCTTGAGACTAGGCTTACGTATCTTTTTACCATAAAATTTTTAGAAATTTTTGTCTAGCCAATAAGTATAGTTTATTCTTTAAAATTACCCCTGTTCTGATGTTTGGGAGCTTCGACCTTTCTTTACTTAAAATTAATTATCTCTTAGTACAGGATCGGATGATTTTCTCATCTATTTCTCTTAAAAATAGACTCATTAAAAACTTAGTCATATTAGTTCTAACCCATAATTATTCATGTACAGTTTTTAGTAATTTTCCAAAGTTAAGATAGGGGAGCCCGAAATCACTCTGACCCTGTCTCACAAAAATTCAAATTCTCATAATATGAAATTCTTTTGCTTACACCGTTTCCTCTATCTGAAACTAGACACAATAAGATTTAATTTCATGTTTTATTTAGTCTCTAATTCTAGTTTCACAATTGTAGGTGGACTTTCAAAGTCAGACTACTGCTACAATCTAAAACTATTTTAGTGCAATATGATGATAACTACCATAAGCTCATTTTCAACTAATCATGAACTCACCATTTCATGTATTCCATGTTCAATTACATAATGTAAGTTAGCATGATAGTGCAACAAAATTCATAATCTTAATCCATACATCTTAACTCACCGAGGTCTCAACATTTCAAAGTCTAAATAACCATAAGCTTAGTGTACATACCTGTACCATTGCAACATTATTCACATATTCGTTATTGTCTTTGACATACCCTTTTGGGACTATCATCACCTCATCTATTGTATTACCCGTTGAGCACTCAGAATACTATTGGATACACTAAAAACTTCAACATAAGTGCCACATATACATACGTAGCCAAGGCTACCTCATAACATGTAACACTTGAAATGGAGCTACTCACGAGCCTGCTCATAAAAGCTATCGGTCAAGGTGTAACTACACGGTCTGCTCACACAAGCTGTTAGGTATCCGACCCATTCAAGGATTACTTAGCCACCGGTAGGACACACAAGACCATTGCCTAGAACCCAATTACATGTATCGCATCCATTATGAACTCAAACAAACCCAACGAGTTCAGATGCCATATAACATATCACGAACCCAGACCAACTCAATAAGTTTGAATTTCTTATTTCCTAGTGACATGTCACTTGTATCCTAGACTATTCCTATGGTTCAAATGGGATTTTCCTCACTTGCATGTGGCAAACTTTGTAGTAGTCACTCGTGATGTTGTACGTAACGGCCATAATATCATTTATGCTTTCATAACAACCAATAAGCATATAACTCATAACAACAAGAAAACATTTATCACATAATATCAAAACATTAAAAACATGCTACAACACCCCATTATTTGCATATGAACTTACAATTCATGTAATATCAAACATTAACATTCAAGTATAACGTTGCATTATTATTTTCACATGAACTTACCTCGATACCAACGCGAAAAGGGACCAAACTGTCAATTTCTCGTTTTTCCTCTGTTCTAGGTCCGAACCTCATTTTTTTATTTATAATATCACTTTTAGTCTATTTATTAGTCACATTAGTCAGTGTGATCCAAAAAATCATACTATAAAAAATTTATATTTTTGCCCCTAAACTTTTTCATATTTACACTTTTACCCCTAGGCTCGTAAAATTGTTTTCATTCAATTCCTTTGTACTTTAAGCCTAGCCGAATAAATTTCATAACTACATCAGCCCTCAATTTCCACTAATTCACATTTTTATGACAAATTTTATAACTTTTACAATTTAGCCCTTTTATGAATTTTTACCGAAAATCACTTAGTAAAAGTCGTTTCTCTAACCATAAACTTGCATAATATACCATTAAACATCAAAATACACACATATTTATCATGGGTCAAAACCCTAGACTTCAACCATATCTCAAAATATTGGTAGAAATAGATAGATCGAGTGATAATGACTTCAAAAACGTAAATATCATTAAAAACGGGGCTAGAACGGACTTACTATGGAGCTTGGAAAGTTTGGAAAACCCTAAATATGGTCTCCCCTTGAAAAATTCGGCCATGGCATGAAAAATGTAGAAGATGATATCTTTTTTTTTTCATGTTATTTTGGCTTTATTAGTTAAATTGCTAAAATATCCTTAATGAAAAACAATTTAGAACATACCTAACCATGTTCAGTTTTTTCCACAACTCAACTAATGGTCTAATTACCACATAAGGACTCCCAATTTAAAATTTTGTAGCAATTAAACACCTCTAGCTTCTAGAACTCAAGTTTTGTACTTTTTACGATTTAGTCCTCATGACTAAATTGAATGCCCAAACGTTAAAATTTTCAAATGAAATTTTCACAAAATCATTCCGTATAATTGTAGACCATAAAAATATAAATAAAAAAGTTTTACTGTGTCAAATTTATGGTCCCAAAACCACTGTTCCGACTAGGCCCTAATTCGGGATGTTATACACATGGGCATGTGTCTAGACCGTGTGTGACAAACGGTCTGCCCCACTGGTGTGTTGAATGGTCGTGTGTCCCATGCACCCTAATTTTTGGAAGTCAATATGCTTAGTAGTAAACACACGGGCTAAAACACGGGTGTGTGTCTTGGCCATGTGAGAGACACGACTTACCCATATGGGCGTGTACTCTGGCTGTGTGAAGTCTGCACCTTTTTATGAAAAATTCATATAATTTTAATTGACCACATGGTCTGGCCACACGGGCGTGTGATGCGGCCGTGTGACCCTAAATTGATGCTGACATCATAGTCAGAGAGTTACACGGCTGGAGGACATGGGCGTGTCGAGAGCACACGGGCGTGTCCCCTGTCTCACACGGGTGTGTGGCTCTGTATTAGGGAAAATTTCCCAAAGTTTTCTAAAGTCTTTGATTTAGTCTCAAATCCCTTCTGATGGTTGTTTCGGGCCTCGCAAGCCAATATCATGGACAAATTGTGTATGTATGAATGAAGTTATTTTAAAGAAAAATTTTATAGCTCGGCTTTTGCATGAATGACTGTGTATGTGTTTGGTGATGCCTCGTATCTTATCCCAGTCTCAGGTACGGATAAGGGATATTACATTAAACATGCTTTAAAAGTGGTTAGGGACTAAACTGATAACATATGAAAATTTTTGAAACTTAGAAAAATTTCAACCATGCAAGGGTTACACGTCCATGCGAATAGGCCGTGTGCCTCGTACGGCTCAAGACATGCCCGTGTCTTAGGCTATGTGGCCACACACACCCGTGTGCTAGGTCGTGTGCCAGGCCATGTGCTAGGCTATGTCAGAACTGTAGGGTATACTGACTTATGCAACACGGCCAAGTCACACGCCCATGTGCTAAGCCGTGTTCCAATTAGAGAGTATACTGACTTGTACCACAAGGCCAATCACATGCCAATGTGTGAGACTGTGTGGAGCATACTGACTTCAATTCAATATCATCACCAGGGGACACACATCCTTGTATCACGACTGTGTGTCACACACGGTTGAGACAAAAGCCTGTGTCTCTGCCCGTGTGGAAAAGAGTAGGCCATTTGAAATCCCAATTTGCCACCCTATTCCATGCTCACCTAAACAACCAAAATGGTACCATTTTAAGACATAAATATACAGCCAAAAGTCATCAACCAATACACAATCATACAGTATCCATTTCAACCATTTCAATACTCAATTCAATGCCATTTAACTATTCAATTACCTATCAATTCAACTTGTGTTACTAAACATAATTCACATATATAATTCATATGGTTAAACCATTCCAACATACATTATCAATTCAAATTCATTCACTCATATAGGTAAATTACCTAACTTAAAACAAATCCATTTACACAACTTATTATATTAACAAATTCATAATCAGAAGCCAACTCAATTAGCTTAAAAACACATGTTCATCAAACATACTTAAAATGACTCTAGCCTATACATGCCATAAACCATATCTACATAACTTCAAAAGTACCAAAATAGATGTTCGATAGTGCAATGAAGTCTCTAAAGATCCCCAAATCCAAGCTAGCTTCGATATCACTATAAAACACAGGATAATACATAGAGTAAGCTAATAAGCTTAGTAAGCTTGTATGATATAAACTTAACTAATAACTAATACATCATTCATCAATCTAAACATAATATCATGTACTTTATGATTACTAACAAACCTTTCAACTGCTTATTTATAAGCTTATATACAAACTTTGTAACTTCTTCTATTTTAAGCTCATAATATACATGTACATACTTGTACCAATCCATAACAAGTTCATACATACATGAAATGTCGTTGAATACTCAATGCCTCGCACACTAAGTGCCATACTCGATATCTCGCACAGTAAGTTCCGTACGTAGTTGAAACTATCTCAAATCACACAGTAAGTGCCATATATAGCCGAAGCTATGTCGATCCACACAGTAAGTGCCATATATAGCCGAAGCTATGTCGTATCGCACACTAAGTGCCACAAATAACCCATTTGTCATCAAACATATTTATAGTCCTGTATATACAATTTATGCAGTATCAAAGCACTAAAAGCATAATTATTATGATGCTTAATACATACGAACTTACCTCGAATGCTAAAACAACAAATCAAGTCTATTAGTTGATAACTTTATCTTTTCCGCAATCCAAGTTCATATTCCGCTTCTCTTGATCTAATTATATTCAAAATTAACTTACTCAATTATTTATTCATTCAATTTAGTCCAACTTACACTTTAAAACACATTTACACTTTTGCCCCACAAATTTCACATTTTTCACAAATTAGTCCTTATTTCACAAAATCACAAATTAATGAAATTCAAGACTAACCCATGCTAGCTGAATTACCATAATGCCCCTAGTAACCCATAATTTTCATTTATTCACACTTTTAACCACTAACTTTACACATTTCTCAATTTAATCCCTATTTTGTAATTTCACTAAAAATCACTTTACAAAACTTGCTTAACTATCAACAACCATTCATAATCTATCAAGAAACTTCAAAATACATATGTATTCAACCATGGCATCATTCAAAATCTTTAACAGTTTTGCAAAATAGTCCCTGGGCTAGTTAGACCTAGTTGCAATGATCTCAAAAACAGAAAAATCATTAAAAATTGAGCTAAAATCGTACCTTAATGAAGCTAGGACTGTGTCGAATCTTCAAGAAATTTCAATGGCTTTTATAAGCCCTAATTTTTGGCTAGGAAGATGAATATAAGGCTCATTTGGCTTTTGTTTTTTTTAACATATAATAATTATGCTAATTACCATTTTAACCTTAATGAAAAACCATTTCAAACATCCATTAAAAGTCCGTATATGTCCAATCAAACTATTAATGGTCTAATTACAACATAAGGACCTCTAATGATCCATAGCTATTTAATACCTTTAACTATTAGTATCCAAGTTTTGTAATTTATGCAATTAAGTCCTTTTTCTCAAATTGACAATTTAAATGATAAAATTAATTCACGAAATTTTCACATATACATGCTATATTGTTGTAAACATTAAAATAATAATAAAATAAATATTTCAACTTCAAATTTGTGGCCCCAAAACCACTGTTCTGATGTGACTAAAAATGGGTTGTTACAGTACGTAGCAAGCATTAGATTATTACAAGGAATTGTCATAGAAAGGATGAATTGTTAAGGAAAGGAGCTTGGTAATGTATTATGGAAAGGTAATTGGGTTATCCCTGAAGAGTATGGTATACCAAGTTTGGTTAGTCACAGTACTGGTTATGTTCAACCAGGGTGGTTACAAATGAATAATGAATTTACTATATATATATGTTGGGTTTTCATACACGTTTCTCTACAATTGTAAATCACTTGTATGATAGATTGAATAGGATTATCACGCTTGTTATGTTTCCATAGGGACAAATGTTGTGTATCTCGATTATTAGGATTGGGAAAGGGGAGTGTTTCTTCTTCCTTCTTTAAGAAGTATTTTTGTCTAACTCTAAAGGAACTTAGAGTATTTCCTTCTTTTACTTAAGCTAAAGGTAAGATTTTTTACCTTCCATATTATGTTGTTAAAGAATAAATTTGTTAACTTGGTAGACCCGTAAGATGGATGATATAAGGCTCTGGTTGGGGATTTTTTATGTTCAAAATGATGGTAAAAATGGGGTATTTGATTATATTTTGATGAGTTTCCATGTTCTGTAGCAGTAGTTGCTATTGATATTATAAGGGAAGTCTAGATATGGAGTTTGAAACTGTTGTTGGTGAGAATCAAATGAGTTCCAAAGTTGACTCATCTGTTCGTATACACTTGTTTATTATAGATACTCCTATGAAGAATTGTATGAACCATGATCTGGGTTTAGAAAAGAATGGTATGATAAGTATGTCGATATATGAATATTAGATAAGATTTGCATGTATAGTTTGTAAGAATCTAGCAAGTGTAGATTATGTGATAAGAAATCTGGAGTTGAAAATATAATTGTAAGAGCATGTCTAAAATGTGCAAGATGAGAGGTATGTTAAGTTTGGTCCTAATGCATGAAAGGTCTGTTAAGTGAGTATGTGTCTGTTCACTATGGTAGAGTCTAAAACGGGTTTGCTAGGACTTTAAACATGTTTTTTGAAGGATATGCCCATAGCCATCCATATCATGTAAGACCATAGTTGGTGGGCTATGACATCATATGAAAAGAATTAACGGAAGGTTATTACCTAATGGGGTTCTCTGCGTGACCTAGAATGATGAGGGGCAAACCTCATGAAATGTAAGTCTAGGCGAATCATTATTGTGAACACACCAAAAACTGGAAGCCCTTATGGCAATCTATGAAATGGATGTCTTTGTGGCAATCTGTGAAATGAAAACCTTCATAGCATTCTCTGAAAGAATGGGCCTCATGGCAACCATCTAAAGGGAACGCCTTTGTGACGGACCTCGAATGAAAGAAATGGAATGGATAACGAACTCTAAAAGAATGAAATTTTTGGCAGACTCTACAAAAAAGGTTTGAAAGGTAATCTTTGAAATTAAAGTCCCAGTAGCAATGTAAGAAGGAGATGCCTTTGCAGCGGATTGTGAAAAAACAACCTTTATGGAAAATTCTACAAATAAGGTTTTTATGGCACACACAGGATGGGCTTCTCATGTGGCGTAATTTGGAAGGGCTTCCATTGATAAACCATGAAGGACACTCTTGCAATGGACTTTGTGCTATGTAATTGGTGTATCCTACATTGTCCTTAAATGCAAACAGTAAGACCAGTAAGTACGTGACGCATCCATGGGTATAACAGTAAGGTATTTAATATTATTAATATTTTATAGAGATAAGGAATTAAAGAGATATAGCAAAGTAATGAAAATGTATTCTAGAAATGAATGTAAACATGATTTGCTCAAAATGAAACACCGATCATTTGTGTATGGATCTCTTTTCAAAACTTTATAGAGTCGTGGCTTAGTGATTGAAGAATGTAGGTAAGGTATCAAAGACACTGAAGAGATGGAAAGAGGGCCTTAGGGTAAGGTATGATAATGAACGTAAGTATAAGAATAATAATTGAGGAAGTAATCATTAAAGGAAAAATGAAGAATAAGGGTGACGAGACGATCATTGAAACATTGAATGTAATGTACAAGTATGATTAAGGTAAATAAATGTTTGTTCTTTCGAACTTAACTTTGTATGTTATATTTTAGGTAGGTTTTTTTAGGGTCTTAGCCTAAAAAAATGATGCCAGGATTGTGCCGAAGGAGTGGCATATTGGGCATTATGCATTTTGAGCGAGCTTGATTGCGTGATCAAGTCTGAGGTTATACATTTCTATAGAACCTTTTTCGCGGGATAGCTATATTAGGCCAAGGCCTGAACTTAATCGTAGTTGTAAGAAAATTCTCAATGTGTGTTAGTAAGATTTCTTCACTATTTATACTTACATATTTTATGAAAGATATGTTAAAGTTGATAAGTTTTATTCGATTGAAATTTGTACAAGTAGGACTAAGTTTTAATTATATAAGATCAATAATGCCCAAGATTTAGATTTGATTTATCCGGTCGAGTTTGGGGCATTACATTTCAGCCCCTAGGGCTCAATTTCATTTGATTCGCATGTTCAACTATATGATTACAATATTTAATTTGCATTTAATCACAATTCATTCTAAAGATACCCCTATTAAACTAACTCAAACTTGGATGGATACTCAGATTGTCCAACCAACACACCAAACTAGCACCAAAGTGCAACGTCAAATAAACTGAATTAAGGGAAACTGACATGTAAAGTGTATATTGACGTACGAAGTGCATTTCTGGCACACAAAGTGCATCTTGGGACATGAGGTTCATCCTGGTGCATAAGCACAATGCCTATACACAAATCGATCCTACAACATGCCAACTATATTTGACTTAGCCCAACTAGTTAATATCAATATTCATTTCCTTTTCTAATTTAGTACATGTATCATATCTCAACCATTTTCACCATCACAATCCAATTCAATAGCATTTCACATATATTCATGACTGGCTACGCGCATGTGTATTAAGACAATAAACTTATTCTATAATTTTAAAGCTCAATTTTGCTACAAGAATATAAGTAAGTTGTAATATTTAGAGTGTTACAATGAAACATTGAAGTATTTCAAGGATCAAACCTAAAGGAGTTGAGGATTTAATGATTTCTATTAAAAAATACATGTAAGAAAGGAGTCTAGCTAGCTACTCACTAATTGATATAGTACGAAAAAGCATAAACAATGATTTTTGACACTAATTTCTAAATTAACTATCCTAAGGACTAAATTGTAAGGTGTAACAACCTATTTTCAGTGGTGTAAAAAACTGTGGTTTTAGGACTACAATTTCAATGAGTGATTTATTATTTTAATTTTATTTAATGTCTAGGGGATTGTATTAGGGTTGTATTAAAGTTTCATTGAGAAATTTTGATGTTTAAATAGTTAATTAAGTAAAAATGACTAAATCGTAAAAGGTGTAAAAGTTGAGTTATGTTAGTTAAAGGGTTCAAATGACTATGAAAGTTTAAATTTATAGACTAAGATAGTAATTATACCATCCTTAATGTTAGTGGACAAATATGGATGGGTTTTATTGAAACTTATTATTATTATTAAGGGTAAAATAGTAAATTGGTAAACAAAGCTAAAATAAACTAAGAAAAAGATATCATCTTCCCTATTTCTTCTTGGCTTCAGCTGAGTACACCATTGAAGGGGGGAGAGTTTTGGTTTTGAATTCTTCATTGCATTGTATGATTTTGTGCCCCGTTTTTATTGATTTTTATTTTTTTATATTTTATTTTAACTTAATCTAGCTAGCCCGGGGGTTAATTTACAAAATTTTTAAAGGTTGAGGGACTTGCCATGGTTTTTTTTTTTGAATAGTTTTTGAAGCTATTTGATAGATTATTAATCTTGGTTCTAAAATAAACATGTTTTATTAAGTGATTGTTGATGAAATTGAAAATAGGGATTAAATTGTTAAAAGTGTAAATATATGGGTTTTCTTGTGAAATTTTGGTAATAATTGAATTGTTTCAAGGTTCCTTATAACATTGGTTAAGTTTGATTTAGGCTAAAATGAGTTATATTTAAGTTATGAGTTTAAGGACTAAATTGTTGAAAGTCAAAGTATTTGGGTTAATTTTATAATTTTGCATAAATATGAATTATGGATTAAATTGAATACCAGAAGTACTTAATTGAGTGAAATTATTTATTTAGATCAAGAAAAACTACAATCAGACTTAAATCGAGGAAAAGCTAAAGCTTCGATTTAGTTCGACTTTACTTCTACGACTTTAGTTATCGAGGTAAGTTCGTATGAACTATGATTGTTTTAATGTTAGCTAAATTAACTATTTGCTATGTTGTTTTAATATAAATGAATCTATATATAAATGTATCCATGTTTTGATGAATTGATGGATAACGAGTCCCAGTTGAACCTTAAGAATTATTAGGATACAAAGGACATGTGATTAGGGATTTCATGTTTCGGATGCTGGTCTTGAATGTCCTACTGATGGTTGAGGCCCTGCATTTGTTGTGGATTCTCCACAGCTCATGAGAGCAACATCGTGTAGCTAACATTCTGACCCACAACTCGTGTGAGCAGGCCCATTTCACAACTCGTGTGAGCAGGCCCATTTCACAACTCGTGTGAGCATTGATGTAAAGGAAAGGTTACGGTTATATGGAAATACACACTATGTGTGTCAGTATTCTCGAGTATCCGATGCAATTTTAGATTGTTCAATGGGTAAGAAAAGGAAATGAAATGGTAAGTATCAAATGGAATGAATCATGATCTTATGATAACATTGTTGAATTCCATGATGTGTTTATATATGGTAAATTACATATCTTATGGTTAAATTCATTTGTATCATTGACAAGTGTACTAACTTGTGAGTTTGATGATGTTGTTTAGGCTTATACTAAGCTTATGGCATCGATAATGATTTATGCTTAATCTATGAATTGTATAAATGAAATGCTAAGTTATGTCTAAGTTTATATGAGCTTACTAAACACTCGTTGATTATGTAGTTACTTTCCTTTGTTTTACAGATTATCAGAAGCTCAATCGGTTGAAAGTTCAACTGGTTGGAAGCTTGTCAGAGACCTACCACACTATCCAGCAACCATTTCGGTAGTTTTTGAGTATTTTGGCCAAGGTTAATAATGACATGTATAAGATCTTTGTAATGTATGCTTTGGCATGTTTAAGCTTTTGAAGTTATGTTGGTTTGGTACACTTTAATGCCTTACCAAGTTATGTCATATTGGTCACTTTTAAGTGCTTGTAAATAAGGTTCTTTTGGTATGTTGATGGCTTGCAAATGGTCATGTGTGGTAGTTAATTGAACTAGGTTATTATGCTCAGGAATATGCAATATTGACTTGTTTTGGCAAGTGATGTTTTGATATATTTTGGTGTCGTTGAATAGCATATTTGTTAGATGAATTAGCGTGTTTGACATGGCATGTTTATGTGTGTTTGAATGATGTTTGAATCTCTTGAGTGTGTGCTCAATTGGTATGAATGGTTAGGTATGAATTGGACTTGGAAATGGCTTGATTTTATGTAAATTTTGGGTTCACACGGCCATGTGAAACACACAGCCTGATAACACGGCCATGTGTCATTTATAAAATTTCTTAGTGTTTCAAGTTAGTGAGTTACACAGCCTACCACACGACCATGTGTGGCAACTCAGAGAGTTACACGGTCTGGCACACGACTAGCGACACGGCTGTGTGACCCTCCTCAGTGAGTTACACAGGTGAGGACACGAGTTGGGACATGGTCGTGTGTCCCTTTGGTCACTGGGGTATGTCACACGGCCTGGCCACACAGCCATGTGACCCCTCTTTTCCAATATTTTCAAAGTTTTCTCAAAACTTTTGTTTTGTTTCAATTTAGTCCTGAATTGCTTCTAAGCTATTTTTAGGGCTTCAAAGGCTGGGTTTAGGGACAAAATACATATAATTGATATGATTTTTAATGAGTTTAACATATTTAATGACATGATGTTAAATGATTTTTGATTGATTAGTAATTCTCCATAACCCTAATCTGGTGACGAAAATGGGTTAGCAGTGTTACACAAGAAATGTAAAACTAAGGGACTCTCCAACAAATAAATAATGATGGTTGGTTGATTTCAGTGTAGTTCATCGATCTTCGAACAAGGGACTGAAATCACTTAAATTACTAAGTGGTCCATTTTATCTTCCAATCTTAATCTTACTGACTTAGACAAATTAGGTTCAATTTATCTTCCAATCTTGCCGATTAATCTGGGACTAATGAATGAGTGCACGATAAGATTACCCTCTTACCGCCTTCGGAGGTACTAACATCCAGAGTGAGAATACTGCATAAAAGATATAAAATAAGCAATGTCCACAAGTATACGAGTTAGGTTGTAATATAGTTACAACAAAGTAGGCAAGTATTCTGAGGATTGTACCCAAAGGAGGCGAGTGGGTGCTAAATTAATTCTAACCTAAACACAAATAGATTTAATTAGTACTTTAAATAAATCATATTATGATAAAATATAAATATAAGTTTTTGGGGTTTTATAAATAGAGGAACAAAATAACATAAATGAAAAGAACTTTAGAAAACTAATTTATAAACTCTATCAAATCTACCTATAAGTGATTATCTCGCTTTGGTGGTAATAACTAATTCCTATTTTGGGTTTCTATTCAATCAACTTGTCATTAAACTAGAAGGATCTCTCAGTCCTCCATAAAACTAATGAGTTGATAAAAACTACTTATCTTTCGACCTCACTGTCCAGACCAGTTTGGGGCTAAGGTGTTCACAGATAGGTCATACCAATTTTGAGTTAAATCCCACCTAAATGACTTCATAGGGTCATCAAACCTAGGGTTTAAGTTCTTAGTCTCCCAAAAAACTGATCCATTAAGAAAACCTTACATAGTAATCAATTAATCACACATTCACTCTCTAATCCCTCATGGATCTCATGAAGACAATAATCTCGACAAATAATATTGATTGATGTAAAAGTAGAATCCATAAGATTTTGTTTGAATCCACAAATCAGCTTCTCCAAATAACAAAAAATAGAAAAGAATTTAAATAACCTAATGTGTAACAACCCGTTTTTCAGTGGTGTCAAAAGCAGTAGTTTCGGGCCGCCAAATTTGATGAATAAGTTTGTAAATATTATTATTTAATATTTATGAGTCAAATATGGTTTTAAAAAGGCTATTGATTCGATAATTTATGCTATTTGAATGATTAGTTAAGTTCAAGTAGTTTTAGAAAATAAAGTATTGGGACCTCATTTCTATAAACTGAGCTGTAAATACTCTTATAAATATTTACGGAGTGGCATTAAGGTGGTATTAATGTTTCGTTGAAAAATTTTAACTTGTCAATAGTTAATTAATCAAAAAGGAGTAAATCGTAAAAGATGTAAATTTGATCACTATTTGATTTGAGCGATTAAATGGTTTATGGAATAAAGGAAAAGGGACTTAAATGGTAATTAAACGATTCAAGGAGTTAGTGGAAAATTATGATCATGAAATTGGTGTTTTATTTATTTATTAACCAATCTTAAAATGGTAATTTGATAATTAATTAAATTAAATAAAACATAGGTCAAAGATAATGGTTCTCATCTTCCTTTCTCATTTTTATTTCAACCGAAAGTCATGGCTATGGTGAAGCTAGGTTCGGTCATGTTTCATTTCATGCATGGTAAGTCATTTTTCACCCCTTTTTTTAAAATAATTTTTATGTTTTTGAGATCGTTGCAATTAGGTCCAGCTAGCCCGTACCTTCGATTTTGAAACTGTTAAAGATTTTGAAGGTTTCAATTGATGAATCTATGTGATTTTAGTTATTAAATGATGAATTTGAAATGTTGGTTGATATTTAAAAGCATTTTGTTAAGTGATTTTGATGAATTTTCTGATTAGGCACTAAATTGTTTAAATAGTAAAAGTACAAGGATTTGATGTGAAATTATTGTAAATGCCAGCTTTTTTGTGTGCCATGATATTCGGCTAACATGAATTGGCATAAAAAATTATTAATTTGCATGTTTTAGGCCTAGGGACTAAATTGAATAAAAGTAAAATGTTAGAGGCAATTTTGTATAAATGTCAAAAATGACTAAATTGCATAAAATACATTGTTTTACTGTCTAATTTAATAAATTGAATAAAATTATTAATTTAAGTAAAGATCGAGTGGAAAATCGAGGAGAATGGAAAATTACCAAAAAGCTCCAATACTTTATCTTTTCTGCAATTTAGCCAAGTAAGTTCGCACGTTTAAATTGCTTTTTAAATTATGTTTTAAATACTATCATGCTATATTATCATATTATGTCTCGGTGAAAAAATCCAATGACATATCGATGACCATCAAATATGATCGAATATGAGAAGGGATGTTTCGACTGTCGACTATGAAAAGGGATAGTGACGACCATCAACTATGAAAAGGGATGGTATGACCATCGAATATGAAAAGGGATAATTTTGACCATCAATTATGAAAAGGGATGGTGGCAACCATCAACTATGAAAAGGGATGGTGATGACCATTGAATATGAAAAGGGATGGTGACGACAACCATCAACTATGAAAAGGGATGGTGACGACTATCGAATATGAAAAGGGATAGTTTTAATTATTGAATATGAAAAGGGATTTTGATGACCATCAACTATGAAAAGGGATGGTGATGACCAATGATTAATGAAAAGGAATGGTTTCGACCATCAAATATGAAAAGGGATGGTGACCATCGAATATGAAAAGGGATGGTTTCGACCATTGAATATGGAAAAGGATGGTTTCAACCATCATTTAGCACACTTTGTGTAAGCTTCGATAAGGGTTCGATGAAATTCACTTTGATATTATGGAAAAGTATGAAGTATATATATTCATAATTATGAAAAGTATGATTTAAGTGATGTTATGTTTATGTACCATACCTTACAATATAATGATATTGCTAAGTAATGTGTTTAATCACTAGCTTATGGCAATGGTTAATGTTTATGAACCAAGACATGTATGTATGAAAGACTTTGGAATGGTGAGCTACATGAAAAATATGTTATGTTGAGATGGATGATAAATCCAATTGAGCATGCTTAAGTATATTGGCTATCCATGTCAAATTTATATGAGTCATGTTTAAATAAACTAATATGTGTTGTTGATGTGCTTAAGCTTATGCCAAGCTTGTGGATATGATTGATGTTTATGATTATGCTTGTACAATGCATATGAAACGGGCAAGAAAAATAAAATGAAATGGTAAGTATGTAATTGGGATGTGTTATGATGTTATAAAAGGTTTAATGTGCTAAATAAGGTAATTGTATGTGAGCAAATTGTTTATGCTATAGATGAATCCACCTATATCATGGATAAATACACTGCTTATGACAAGCTTTGGGAACAGAATGGAAAGTAAGTAAATAAAAAGATATATAGTCTTATATTAAGGTTGATGATTATATATTATGTCTCATGAAATCCTATCATGTTATGAATGGTCAATAAATATGTGACATTAATGAACTTATTCATTTGTGAGTTGATGATTATGGTTTGATAAGTCTTGAGACATTGGTATAAGTTTATATTTAACCTATAAATTTCATTATTGAAATGGAAAATTATGCTTAAAGTTTATATGAGCTTAATAAGCATTCATTCTTTACGTAGTTATTTTCCTTTCCTTTACAAATTATCAGAAGCTCGATCGGGTTGGAAGCTAATCAGAGATCCATCACACTATCTGTAACACTCCTTACCCATATCAGACACCAGACAGGGTCCGATGCGTTATCAGACTCAAACATAGACAAACATACATAACCAAGACATGAATTTCTGTCTAAATTTAAAACTTTCCATTCATGTAACACCCCCTAACCCTAAACCGTCACTGAAACAGGGTTAGAGGCATTACCGAATAATCAGATAATTTATGATTAATGTTCAAATAATTATCAAACATATTATAATATAATCATAAGTTCGTATAAAAATTTTGCTGATTGGCTCTTTTTTTTTTTAGAAAAAATTCAATATAACCCCTTTATAAATATTTAACTTTCCCTGCAAATTCAAATTGCAACCAATTCAAAACCAATATCACAATCCATACAATTTCATATTTAAATATACCTAAACATAGCTCAACATTAACTCAATAATTTACTAAGTAAACATTCGCATATATTGTTTATTTAAATAAACTTTATTTATTTTATTTCACTTGTTCCCAACTATACCAAATATGTTATGATAATTCTATTTTCATTTCATTAAACCTAGTATCAAAAGATCATGTTAGTATTAATTATACCAAATATATCATATAAATTTTCATACTATTTCATTAGTTTAAATACCAAAATACCAAATGCCATTCTTTACAACAAAAATTATATAGCATTTTAAGGTGACCAAATTAACACCAATGTATATGCCTGCTGGAGTCGGGATCGCCTAGATGCTGAACCAACACTCTGAACACCTATTAACTTGTGCACGGAAACAGCCGTACGCTGAGTATTTTATACTCAGTGGTAATACCATAATTCAAATTATAAACATAATAATCATGTAAATTAAATCATCTACTTTAATATTTACTAAACCAATTCAAACATAAATTTGTCATTCTCAATATATTCATACAATTGAATTAAGCTATTCGTCAATTGAAATCATAAACATTCATGTTGGGCCATTGTTTATTCCATGAACTGTTAATTCATGCTTTCCATTCTCATACTCACATTCAAATTACATTTTCAATTCATGTTCTATTTTTACATTTCTTACAGTGGCTCAACCGATTCATTTTATTCAACTTAACTATTCTTTTAATGACCCCTATTAACAGACTCGGACTTTGGCGGATACACAGATCCAACCAAACACAACAGTTTGGCACCCAGTGCCTCATCGGATAGTTTGAAGCAAAGTTGACACCTAGTGTCTCATCGGCCTAGCCGAAGTAAAGTGGCACCCAGTATCTCATCGAATCTATCCGAAGTAAAATAGTGACACCCTGTGTCTCATCGACTCGAGGTCGAAGTATCCCTAAACACTTCCAATCCTATAGCATGCCAACTATATCCGACTTAGCTCGACTAGTTAATAGGGTTTCCGGATCACATATAAATCTCAATTAAATTCAGCCGCAATTTCTCACATTTTAAATTCAATCATTCTCCACTTTTCAATCAATTTTCAATTCACATATTCATAATTTAATACACTTTCTCAATTCAATATGCATTTCAATTGTTCACATATATAATCACAATTCAATTTAATTTGATACAATTTAATACTAATACTTACCATGCATATTAACTTAAAATTCAACAATTAATAATAATTAATTTGAATTATAGTAATACTAACACGTATTTCTTATTCAATTCAGTTTTCTAAATTCAATTCAATAAAATTACTTACCTCAATATTTATTTACTATAAAATAAATAAATTTAAAATTAATAATTAATAATAATTAACTTGAATTATAGTAATACAAACACAGATTTCGCGATTACTCCTCGATAACTTTCTCCTTTCCTTTTCGTGCCAATGCTTCGGGTGTGACAACCCGAATTAGGGCCTAATTGGAATAGTGGTTTCGTGACCACAAATCCGAGATAGAAATAATTGTTTTATAATTATTTTCGGGTTTATGATATGATTGCATGATTGTGTGAAAATATCGTGATGAAATTCTATGCCTAAAGTGCTTAAATTGAAAGTAGAGACTAAATCGAATAAGTTGCAAAATTTGCATCCTGGAAGTTTTTAGTATGAAATTGTTTTGGAATATTAATTAGGAGGTCTTAAATAGCAATTTGACCAATTTTAAGTTCATGGAAAAAATTAGGACATGGAAGGAATTTTTGAAAGTTTAGTAAGGAGGGCATTTTGGTCATTTGGATATTAAATGAAATAAAATGGGAAAAATAACACAAAATTTATCATCATCCTCCTTAGTTGCTGCGAATTCTCCCTCTCTCCATAGCTAGGGTTTCTTCAATTTTCAAGCTCCATAGTAAGTGATTCCAAGCCCGTTTTAATGTTCTTTACGTTTTGGAATCCGGAAGCTCGATTAAGCTTATGCTAGTAATAATTTAACCTAGGGTTCATATTTGGAAAAATACCCATAGGTGAAATTTGTGTATTTTGATGTTTTATGATAGAATATGAGGTTTTAAATTATGTTAAATAACTTGTGCTACTCGGTTTTAAGTGAAAAGCAGTAAAAGCAGCATAATCGGTAAAAATACCTATTGTTCATAACTATATGATAGAGTGAGAATTTGATGTTGTTGTAGAAGAGAAAAATGTTCAGCATATCATAAAGCATAAGAATAAGGGCTGAAATTAAATTCCCGAGCCTAGGGGCGAAATTGTAATTTTGTAAAAGTTAGGGGGCCAAAATGTAATTTTTCCATGATGTGATTTTTGGATTGAAATAAATAGTATGAGTATTAAATGAGCTAAATGTGTTATTATAGATCAAGAAAGACGGAATTGATCTCGAGCGGGGAAGGAAAAAGTTTTGGACTAAATTGCAAAATTTCCACATTTTGCACCAAGGTAAGTTTGTATGTAAATATTACAATAATTTCATGTACATTCTTATATTTCAGCCTATTATATAAATATACTAGCTGATGTTAAAATATAAATCGACTATTGGAAGAATGGAAATAAATATAGAGAGAGATCCGGTTGAACATTGGAGAGATCGAATGAAATAGAGGGCGTAGCTAGGTCACATGTATGATCTTTGAGTGCACATCATGTGTACAAGAAAGCTACGAGACACCTGTAGTAGCTAGGTCACATGTGTGATACGAGATGTATCCCATGTAGACAAGAGAGCTACGTGAAAGATAAATGTAGCTAGGTCGCATGCGTGATTCCAAGTGAAGGACACCATGTAGATAAGAGAGCTACGTGAAAGATAAATGTAGCTAGGTCGCATGCGTGATTCCAAGTGAAGGACACCATGTAGACAAGAGAGCTACGAGACAAATCGGTTAGGTCGCATGAGTGGTACTAAGTGTTCACCATGTGTACAAGAGAGCCGAACTAAGCGAAGTATGATGGTGGTGTGTGTTTGAAACCATTAAATATCGAGGATTGATCCGAATTGTTCAATGGGATGGTTTTGTGGTGATATTGTGGTTTGGACCTACACTTATGGTGAATGAAATGTGGTGAAAATGATTTGTGGTATATACATATATAAGATAAAATGAGGTTAGCATAAAGAATGTGTGAAAGAGTGAAATTAGCATTAAAACTGTTTTTAGATGGTAGCAGTGATGTGATTTTGAAAAATCACCAAAAATAGGAGGAATATAATTAGAGGTTGAATGAGATGTGAAATTAAGGTTTAATGAGTCTACTTTCATATAAAAGAAACAGAGCAAGCAAAGGAATTCTATATTTTGAGATATTTACAATTGTATGTGACTTGCTCAGGATGAATACGTGATCCCCTGTTCCAACTTTGAAAAATCATTAAAAATTGTACAAAGTAAATTAAGAAATATAGTTTACATGCCTAAATTTCTTATTAAGACTAGTTTTAAATGAAACAGACTTCAGGGTTGTTTGAATTGTGTACTGAGAGAAATTCAATTCGTAGTGAGCAGAGGTCAGATCGATCGAAGCTGTGTAACAGGGAAAATTTAACTAATAAACTGTACTAATCGGCTGAACCAAAAATTATAGAAAAACAATTAGCAAAAATATTTATGAGTCTAGATTCAGGGAAATTTTACGGATTTGAATTTCAAGTTTTGTAACTCGAGTTATGATTTATTTAGTGAATATGGCAGCAATGACGACTTAATCAAAGTGGAATGAATAGTGAAGTTAAAATAGATATACTTGAATTGTTGTGTAAACATGTTAGATTCTTTAATTAGTATTTACATACTTACTTACTAAGCTATAAGCTTACTTTGTTTCTCTCTTTTGTCTTATAGTATCCTTCGGCTTGCTCGGGAGTTAAGGATCGTGAAGATCTACCGCACTATCATACTTTAGGGTATTTGAACTAAACGTTTTGAATTATGGCATGTATAGTAGGCTTAATTATTTTGTTACGTGTCATATTTGTCTAGGTTTAAAATATTAGTTCTGATTACTCGACCAGCTACTTTGTACAAGCCATTAAAGTTGGCTAATATTGTTCAAGACATATGTTATACGATGCACTATTAAATTGGATGACATATTTATATCTCGGTTATGTTTAATGGTATGTGTTATGTTACGGTAATACCACATATCCTATTCCAAATGACGTGTAATGGGTAAGGGTGTTACATTTAGTGGTATCGAGCTATGGTTTAGTCGGTTCTCGGACTAATAAAGTGTGTGTAAAAGTCTAGCTATACATGCCATAAAAATATTGTGATAGTGTGGTGACTCTGATTATTCTAAAGCGTGTTTTGTTTTAATATAGTAATGGATCCAAGGAAGGCTGCGGTGATGATCTTTGCTAATGTAATGCGCCTCCCCGCACAAGGGACCGCCTGTGGAAAATAGATCCGAGACATTGAGACAAGGAGATGAGGCTCGGGATGCCTTTCTCCAAATGATGAACAATTGGTATCTTGAATTTATTTGAGTAAATTCAAATGCTCAACCTCCTCCACCCCTCCTATACCTCGGGCGATTCTCATGGCTGCTCAAGGTATAGATTTGGTAAGAATGAACAAGCCTCCGGTTGACAAGATTCGAAAACAAGGGCTGAAGAGTTTAGAGCAAAGGTCGATGATGATCCGAGAAAGCGAAATTGGCTTGAAAATTCTACCCGTGTATTTGATGAGCTCTCATGTACACCCGAGGAATGCTTAAAGTGTCTTTGTATCACTTTTGAGAGATTCGACTTACCACTTGGTGGAAGACTTTGGTTGCAGTGGTACCAAAAGAAAAAGTTACTTGGGATTTCTTCCAGGAAGAATTTAGAAAGAAATACATAAGTCAGCGATTTATTGATCAAAACGGAAGGAGTTCCTTGAATTGAAGCACGGAAAATGTGCGTAGCAGTATGAGCGAATTTGTAAGACTCAGCAAGTATGCCCGGGAATGTGTGTCCACCGAGGCCATTATGTGTAGAAGATTTGAAGATGGGCTGAATGAGGACATTAAAGTGCATGTAGGAATTTTGGAGTTGAAAGAATTTGTAGTATTGGTTGATCGAGCTCTTAAAAGCGAAGAATTGAACAAAGAAAGAAGAAAAGCTGCTATTGAGGCCGAGATGTCGAAAAAGACAGATAAGCAAGCCATTTCAATCTCAACCAAAGAGGTCCAAAGAGACAAACCCTCGAATGACAGTTTCAATTGGGGATTCACACAGAGATCGTGGTAGAGCATATTCGGGGTCTAAAGCTCAAGCTACTTCGGTGGCAAGTATAGGTAATGTGTGACCTAGAAAGCCCGAGTGTCAGCAATGTGGCAGGCAACATTATGGTGAGTGTTGGGGGACCGAGCGAGCTTGTTTCAGGTGTGGTTCTCGCGAGCATTTTATTAGAGATTGTCTAGAGAAAGTTAAAGAAGAAAGATTTCAGAGTGCTAGACAGAATACCACCGCTAGTAGAGGTAGACCACCGAGAAATCTGGAGGTGGGACTAGTAGTAAAGCGTGATGAAAGATTTAACGGCAAGATCGAAGCTAGAGCACTGCTAGAGCTTATGCTATACGTGCAGAAGATGCATCATCTCCGATGTCATTCTTGGTACATTTTCTCTCTATGATACTATTGTTATTGCATTGATTGATCCCGGTCCACTCATTCCTATATTTGCATGAATTTAGTATCCAATAAAAAGTTGCTGTTAAATTCTTGAGTTTACGATTAAAGTGTCGAACCCTTAGGCCAATATGTGCTAGTTGACAAGGTTTGCAAGAATTGCCCATTAATGATTCAAGGTCACTGTTTTCCGCCAACTTGATCTTTGTTACCATTTGGTGAGTTTGACGTTATCTTGGGAATGGACTGGTTAACATTGTATGATGCTAAGGTAGATTGTAAACAAAAGACACTAGAGTTGAAATGTGAAAATGGAGAAATTCGTGGGTTGAAACAGATGAATCAAATAAGTTGCCTATGGTGATTTCGCACATGTCTGCACTGTGTGATGACCCAAAATTGACCCTAGTCGGGAAGTGGTTTGGGACCGCTAAACCTAGTCACGAAATGTTGGAACATAATATTTATTGTCTAGAATATGTGAATATGAATGTGTGAAAATTTCATGTTTGGATTTTTCTTAATTGTAGATGAATTTTGTGATTAGGACTTATGTGAGAAAACTTAGAAATGTCTTTGGGCAAATGTAAGTGGCCTATTAGTGCATGTAATCAAAGGGTGGACTTGCATGTCAAATTCCCTTTGATATTAGCTAATAATGAGCCATGACAAGAGTGATGGGCAAGGGAAACATGTTTCCAACATGTTAGGCTAGTGATGTATGTAGGAAACAATAAAATAGAAAGCTAGTAGTAAAGAAATAAAAAAAAAGAAGAGAATGGTGAATGTCCCCCCCATTGCCGTGAGTTGAGGAAGAGGAAAGAAAAATCCTTGTTGTTCATCCATTCTCATTTTTGTTACAATTACCATGACTTGAGAAGAAGAAGGAGTGTTCATGTTTTCTTTCTTTTGCAATTGTTGTAACTAGAAGAAGAAGAGGAAGCAATAATAGAGAAATACAATGGAGCAAATCAAATAGGTGATTTCCATCTTGGAGGAATTTTCGGTCCGTTCTTTGCAAATATTTTATATTTCTTCCTAAGCTGTTCGGTTTTAAGTGTTGCGATGCTTGAGATTGTTGTTGCATGCGACATGCATGTAAGATTTTGATAGTTTTGTTTGGTGAGTGTGGATTAATTTGCTCCTAGAAACCGTGGCTAAATGGTGAAGTAAATGGTGTGGTATGGCTGCTCAAATATGTGTTGACGTGTGCAATTGTGACTATCTTATTATGCTGCCTTAATTTGCTTTTACATGCTGTCCAATATTGTAAATTTTATGACAAATTCGATTAAGTTTAATGCATGTCTCATTTGAAAATTCAATGCTGTCCAAAGCTGGACATTTCCATGTTGTTGGGTGAGTCTTTCAAAGGTAACTTTGCTAAATTCTCACATTTAATTTATGGGTACATATACAAGTAATGTTCGCTATATGAAAGGTAAGTATAGGTGTGATCGGTCATGGAAATTTGATATGAAGTTTTGTTAGGTGAGTGGTGAATGGCGAATGAATTATATACATTGTGAGGATGAAATTTGTATATAAATTGTGTATGTGTGCATTAGGACTTTAAGGGTAATGAGATGAAGTTAAGGTGCGAATTTTAGTTCGGGTGATAGAGATAATTCGGTTGAGTTGATTCATGATGTTGTACATTAGAATAAAAAATTTACTACTAAATGTATTTATTCTAGATCAAGACATCAAAGGGGAAAATCAAACAAAGGCAAAGCAAAGATAATCGAGTAGCCGATTGGAAATCGTTTCATCAATATAAGGTAAGTCATTAAGCATATATTTGGTATTGATTTAAATGATCATAATATATATGCAATTGTGTTTAATGAATTGATGTGTAAATGGAAATGTATGTGTATGGAATGATGCCATCGTTGAATGTATAAAGGTGGTAAATTGCATAAAGTATTGGTCTCGGCACTAAGTGTGCGGGTATAAATGGACACGGTAACAAGATTGGCACTAAGTGTGCGGGTTTAAAATTGTACAGCACTAAGTGTGCGAGTTTGATTATACAGCACTAAGTGTGCGAGCTGAAAATATATAGCACTAAGTGTGCGAGCTGAAAATTTTATAGCACTAAGTGTGCGAGCTGAAAATATATAGCACTAAGTGTGCGGATTCACTATATACTCTTGCATTACAATTGGCACTGAGTGTGCAACATTATCGAGTTAATCCCGGACAGCGGATCGGGTAAGTACCTTGAGCTCATGACGAATAGGCAATATGTTCATGCTCGGGGTTGAGCTTGGTAAGCTTTAAATCTATGTGATGATTGCAATTGTATGATTGTGGTGAAAATGAGTTGGTGTGTGAAAATGCCTCAAATATCTTATTGTATAGAATTTGAAATGTGGATGTATGACTTGGTATGAGATTGAACCGAAAGGTCCAGGAATTATGGTATAGTTTCGATATGGATGGAGTACCTAGCTTCGTTTATTGTTTCATGTTGTGATAACTTTATTAATGGGTGGTTGTCGAATGCTTATGACTTACTGAGTTATAAACTCACTCGGTGTTTTCTTGTCACCCATTTTAGGTCTCTTGGACTCGTATCGTTTTGCGTGCTCGGAACCGTCGTTGAAGTCATCACACCGCTGGAAATCTTTTTTATTGTCGTCGTAGTTGAACTAGGAGAACGTTTGGCATGTATAGGCTATTTTGTTTTGTTGAATTGTGGGTTGTAAACTTTAAGCCATGCGAAAATGGCCTATGTGGTCGGTTGAGTGTGATTCTAAAACCTATAGTCACGAGCCTTAGAAACCTTAATTTTGATAAGGTGGCCATAGTTTGTATTATGTATGATGTAATAGTTGGCCATGGAAGAATTATGAAATAGTCATTGTTTGCTTTAGTAACAGATGCTGCCAGCAGCAGTGAGGTGAGATGGAAAAATCACTAAAAATAGTAGAAGTAGAATTAAATAGTGAATAAACTATGAAATTGAACCTCGATGAATCTATTTTCATATGGACGAAACGAAACGACCATATGAGCAGTATACTGAGAGATATTAAAGTTCTCGTGAGACAGGGCCAGAATGGTTTCTGGATCCCCTGTCTCGACTTTGAAAATTTACCATAAATTATCCAAAAGGAATTAGAAGTCTTGCCTTATATGTGCAGATTCCCTTTTGAGTCTAGTTTCATTAGAAACAAACGGGATGAGCATTGAAGCTCTGTACGAGAAGATATCCAGGTCGTAATGCGTGAAGGTCAGTGTAGTCGACCCCTGTAACATGGGTAACTTTAACTAATAAACTGTACTAATTGGCTCGGCCAAAAATTCTAGAAAAAAATGTGTAGATGGAATTATGAGTCTAGTTTCAGGGAAAATTTACGGAACTGGTTTTTGAGTTCTGGAACTCGAGATATGAGTTTTAAGGTGACAGGGACGCAGTTTGCCAGCTAGGCTGGAAATGTGAAAAATAGTCTGTGTGACACATGAGAGTTGGTCTTAGAACCCCTCGTGTCCGACTCCGACGACGGTATCGGGGATGGGGTGTTACATTTTATTGGTATCAGAGCTATGGTTTAGTCGGTTCTAGGACTACCATAGCGCGTGTGAGTCTAGCTATACATGCCAAATTGTTAGTGCTGAATAATGTGATGACTTCTGACGGTTGAAATTTTTGTTTTGATTAGCAATGGAACCCGGGATAGAGAGACCCTTGGCGGATGACGTTGAAAGTGTAGCGGCTGCTCCCGCGCAAGGGACACCGCCTGTTGAGCCTCGGTCATCCATGAATAATTAAAATGAAGGCGAAACAAGCCTTCTTCACCATGATGAATGAGTGGGTCGCATAATATGCGAACCAACCCTTTGTCCAACCATTCCGAATTTAAATACTCCACCCCAAGAGCCCGTAATGCCTTGATTCTTGATTACGTGAGGCTGAGTAAACCACTGAGACTGATTAGGAAGCGCGGGCTGAGGAGTTCAAGGCCATAATTCTTGATGATGCCGAAAAGGCCGAGTTCGCTCGATAACACCATTCAGTGTTAGATGAACTATCATGCACACCCGATGAATGTCTTAAGTGTGCTATATCCTTGTTGCGAGACTCAGCTTACTATTGGTGGAGGACTTTAATTTCCATAGTCCCAAACGAACGAGTTACTTGGGATTTCTTTCAATCAGAATTTCGAAAGAAATACATTAGTCAACGGTTCATCGATCAGAAGTGTAAGGAATTCTTGGAACTCAAGCAAGGCCGTATGATGAAGATCTGAATCTGAACATGAGTTCGTAAGACTCGATCAGTATGCCCGGAGTGTGTGGCTGATGAGGTTGCTATGTGCAAAAGATTTGAAGAAGGATTGAATGAAGAGTTAAAGTTACTAGTGGGAATTTTGGAGATAAAGGAGTTCGTGACACTAGTCGAACGAGCACGCAAAGCGGAAGAACTTGGAAAGGAAAAGAAGAAGGCTGAATTTGAAGCAAGAGATTACCGTAAAAGATCAACGAGTAAAGCTCCGTTCTCGGCTGTAAAGAGGTTCGGGGAGGACACCAAGAAGTCGAGGCGATGCGGGAATTTCCATTAGAGCCCGACCATCGACGGACTCGAGCTACTTGGTAGCTAGTGTGGGCAATAATCGTCAAGAGAGACTGAATGCCCCCAATGTGGAAGGCGACACCTAGGTGAATGTTGGGGTAAGTCATTAGCAAGGGCTCATTACGGATGTGGTTGAAGGACCACTTCATTAGAGATTGCACGAGCTAGATGAGAAGAATAAGATGCAAGGTGCAAGATCTAGTGGGGCGACGGCTAGAGGTAGACCCCGAGGATTTCAGGAGGTAGGGTGGTAATCGAGAGGAGCCAGCGATCACGGCTGTTCGGTCCGAGACCCGTGCTCTGCTAGAGCATATGCCATCCATGAACGAGAGGAGGCATCCTCCTGACGTTATCTTTGGTACTTTTACTCTCTTTGATACTAGTGTGATTGCATTGATTGACCCCGCTCTACTCATTCATATGTATGTGAAACCTTAGCATCCAAAGAAGACTCTACTGTTGAGTCTCTCGAGTTAAATAATTCAGTGTCAAACCCTTTGGGTCAATACGTACTCGTTGACAAAGTGTGTAAGAAAAGTCCCCTAGTATTTCGAGGTTCTTGTTTTCCGGCGGACTTGATGGTTTTGCCGTTCGACGAATTCGACGTTATTCTTGGTTTGGATTGGTTGACCATGCACGATGCGATTGTAAATTGCAAAAGCAAGACTATTGATCTGAGGTGTACAAATAACGAGATAATTCGGGTTGAGTCTACGGACTTAAAAGGGTTGCCGGTGTAATATCGCAATGTTGGCGGAAATACGTAAGAAAGGGTGCAAAGCATACCTTGCGTATGTACTAGACGACAAGGAGTTAGAAAAGAAACCCGAATCTGTGCCAGTGGTTTGCGAATACCCGGATGTTTTCCCTGAAGAATTGCCGGGTTTACCACCTGTTTGGGAAATAGAGTTTGGCATCGAATTGGTACCTGGTACCACTCCAATTTCGATAGCTCCGTATCGTATGGCACCAACGGAATTAAAGGAGTTGAAAACTCAGTTGCAAGAATTGGTGGATAGAGGTTTTGCTCGCATGAGTTTTTCACCTTGGGGTGCGCCGGTGTTGTTTGTGAAAGAAGGATGGAACCATGAGGTTGTAGATCGACTATCGTCGACTTAATAAGCGGCGATAAAGAACAAATATCCGTTACCACGTATCGATGACTTGTTCGATCAACTGAAGGGAGCCTCGGTGTCCTCGAAAATAGATTTGAGATCGGGCTATTATCAATTGCGAATTCGAGATTGGACGTACTCCAAGATCGCCTTGAGCGAGATATGGTCACTATGAGTTCCTAGTGATGCCGTTTGGGCTTACTAATGCCCTGCGGTATTTATGGATTTAATGAATCGGATCTTGAGACCATATTTGGATCGGTTCGTAGTCGTGTTCATTGATGACATCTTGGTCTATTCAAGAAATGAGACCGAACATCTTTGAACACACGAGGTTAGTGCTACAAATTTTACGGGATAAGCAATTATATGCTAAGTTCACAAGTGTGAGTTACGGTAAGAGAGGTTAGCTTCTTGGGGCATGTGATATGCATGACGGGTATTCGAGTCCACCCGAACAAAATTTCAGCCATACTTAACTGGAAGCCTCCGAGAAATATTACCGAGGTTCGGAGCTTTTTGGGGCTTGCCGGTTATTACCGACAATTTGTAAAAGGTTTCTCGACGATAGCCACGCCAATGACGGCTACTCCAAAAGGATGTTAAGTTTGAATGGACGGAGAAATGTTAGAAAAGTTTCGATCAATGAAAACTTGTTTGATTGAAGCCCCAATTCTAGTGCAACCGAATCGGGCAAAGAGTTTGTCATTTATAGTGACGCATCCCTACTTGGGTTGGGTTGCGTATTGATGAAAGAAGGCGAGTTGTGGCCTGTGCGTCGAGACAATTAAAGCCACATGAGAAAATTATCCGACCCATGATCTCGAATTGGTCGCCATCGTATTCGCCTTAAAGATATGGCGACATTACTTAATTGGTGAGAAGTGCCATGTGTATTCGGATCACAAAAGTCTCAAATATTTGATGACTCAAAGAGACTTAAATCTCGATAAAGACATTGGCTCGAGTGTTAAAGGATTATGAGCTGGTCATTGACTATCACCGGAAAGGCTAATGTGGTTGCGGACGCCTTAAGTCGTAAATCACTATTTGCTTTATGAAGCGATGAATGTACACTTATGTTTCTACCCGACAATGTGTTAGTAGCTGAATTGAAAGCCAAACCATTATTGAAACGTCAAATTCGTGAAGCTCGAGAAAGTCGACGATGAGTTGGTTGCAAAACGGTGAGTGTGTTCGAACAAGGACTCGAATTTCAAATCGAGGATGACGATTGTTTGAGGTTCGAAGTCGTCTGTGTGTTCCAAAGAATTGAACTTATTTCGATAATTCGAACGAAGCCCATTGTAGCCGAATGGCAATCCACCCGGAGTACGAAGATGTACAACGATTTGAAACGTCGGTTTTGGTGGCATGGTATGAAACAAGACATCTCGACTTTGTTTGAGATGTTTAATATGTCAACAAGTGAAAGCGGAACATCAAGTGCCTTGAGATTACTTGACCGATCACGATACCCGAGTGGAAATGGGATCGAGTCACAATGGACTTTGTATCCGGACCGCCATTGTCGACAAGTAAGAAGGATGCGATTTGGGTTGTTGTAGATAGATTGACTAAGTCGGCTCACTTTGTCCCCGACGTCTGATTTTTCAATGGACAAACTAGCCGAATTATACGTTTCTCGATTGTGAGACTACACGGGTGCCTATTTCCATCGTGTCGGATAGAGATCCGAGATTTACCTCGCGATTGTGGAAGAAGTTGCAAGAAGCTTTGGGTACCAAGTTGCATTTCAAGACCGCCTTTCACCCCCAAACCGATGGTCAATCCGAACGGATAATTCAAATACTCGAGGATATGTTGAGATGTTGCATCCTTGAGTTTAGTGGTTCATGGGAATGGTATTTACCTTTGATTGAATTCGCCTACAACAATGGTTTTCAATCAAGCATTAAGATGGCGCCTTACGAGGCTTTATACGGTCATAAATGCCGTACCCTATTATTCTGGACTGAACATAATGAAAGTAAAATCTTCGGGGTTGATTTGATTAAGGATGCCGAGCAGAAAGTTCAAGTAATTCGTGAAAGTTTGAAAGCTGCTTCGGATCGCCAAAAGTCGTATGCGGATTTGAAAAGAAAAGACATTGAATATCAGGTTGGAGACAAAGTATTTCTCAAAGTTTCACCCTGGAAGAAGGTGCTTAGATTTGGCCGTAAGGGCAAATTGAGTCCGAGGTTCATCGGGCCGTATGAAGTATCCGAACGAGTTGGGCCAGTCGCTTACCGATTAATTTTGCCCCCTGAGCTTGAAAAGATTCACAACGTTTTTCATGTCTCGATGCTTGACGATATAGGTCGACCGACACACGTAATTACTCCATCCGAGGTCGAGGTTCACCTAATTTGAGCTATGAAGAAGAACCGATTTGTATCCTAGCACGTGAAGTGAAAGAGTTGCGAAACAAAAGGTTCCACTAGTGAAAGTGTTATGGCTCAAACACGGGATAGAAGAAGCTACTTGGGAGCCCGAGAACTCTATGAAAGAGCGATACCCAAACACATTTCTTGGTAAGATTTTTGGGACGAAAATTTCTTAAGTGGGGAGAGTTGTGATAGCCCAAAATTGACCCTAGTCGGGAAGTGGTTTCGGGACCGCTAAACCGAGTCACCGAAATGTTGGAACGTAATATTTATTGTCTAGAATATGTGAATATGAATGTGTGAAAATTTCATGTTTGGATTTTTCTTAATTGTAGATGAATTTTTGTGATTAGGACTTATGAGAAAACTTAGAAATGTGTTGGGCAAATGTAAGTGGCCTATTAGTGCATGTAATCAAAGGGTGGACTTGCATGTCAAATTCCCTTTGATATTAGCTAATGGCCGCCATGACAAGAGTGATGGGCAAGGAAACATGTTTCCAACATGTTAGGCTAGTGATGTATGTAGGAAACAATAAAATAGAAAGCTAGTAGTAAAGAAATAAAAAAAAGAAGAGAATGGTGAATGTCCCCCCATTGCCGTGAGTTGAGGAAGAGGAAAGAAAAATCCTTGTTGTTCATCCATTCTCATTTTTGTTACAATTACCATGACTTGAGAAGAAGAAGGAGTGTTCATGTTTTCTTTCTTTTGCAATTGTTGTAACTAGAAGAAGAAGAGGAAGCAATAATAGAGAAATACAATGGAGCAAATCAAATAGGTGATTTCCATCTTGGAGGAATTTTGGTCGAGTTCTTTGCAAATATTTTATATTTCTTCCTAAGCTGTTCGGTTTTAAGTGTTGCGATGCTTGAGATTGTTGTTGCATCGACATGCATGTAAGATTTTGATAGTTTTGTTTGGTGAGTGTGGATTAATTTGCTCCGGAAACCGTGGCTAAATGGTGAAGTAAATGGTGTGGTATGGCTGCTCAAATATGTGTTGACGTGTGCAATTGTGACTATCTTATTATGCTGCCTTAATTTGCTTTTACATGCTGTCCAATATTGTAAATTTTATGACAAATTCGGTTAAGTTTAATGCATGTCTCATTTGAAAATTCAATGCTGTCCAAAGCTGGACATTTCCATGTTGTTCGGGTGAGTCTTTCAAAGGTAACTTTGCTAAATTCTCACATTTAATTTATGGGTACATATACAAGTAATGTTCGGCTATATGGAAGGTAAGTATAGGTGTGATCGGTCATGGAAATTTGATATGAAGTTTTGTTAGGTGAGTGGTGAATGGCCGAATGAATTATATACATTGTGAGGATGAAATTTGTATATAAATTGTGTATGTGTGCATTCGGACTTTAAGGGGTAATGAGATGAAGTTAAGGTGCGAATTTTAGTTGGGTGATAGAGATAATTCGGTTGAGTTGATTCATGATGTTGTACATTAGAATAAAAAATTTACTACTAAATGTATTTATTCTAGATCAAGACATCAAAGGGGAAAATCAAACAAAGGCAAAGCAAAGATAATCGAGTAGCCGATTGGAAATCGTTTCATCCAATATAAGGTAAGTCATTAAGCATATATTTGGTATTGATTTAAATGATCATAATATATATGCAATTGTGTTTAATGAATTGATGTGTAAATGGAAATGTATGTGTATGGAATGATGCCATCGTTGAATGTATAAAGGTGGTAAATTGCATAAAGTATTGGTCTCGCACTAAGTGTGCGGGTATAAATGGACACGGTGACAAGATTGGCACTAAGTGTGCGGGTTTAAAATTGTACAGCACTAAGTGTGCGAGTTTGATTATACTGACACTAAGTGTGCGAGCTGAAAATATATAGCACTTAGTGTGCGAGCTGAAAATTTTATAGCACTAAGTGTGCGAGCTGAAAATATATAGCACTAAGTGTGCGGATTCACTATATACTCTTGCATTACAATTGGCACTGAGTGTGCGACATTATCGAGTTAATCCCGGACAGCGGATCGGGTAAGTACCTTGAGCTCATGACGAATAGGCAATATGTTCATGCTCGGGTTGAGCTTGGTAAGCTTTAAATCTATGTGATGATTGCAATTGTATGATTGTGGTGAAAATGAGTTGGTGTGTGAAAATGCCTCAAATATCTTATTGTATAGAATTTGAAATGTGGATGTATGACTTGGTATGAGTTTGAACCGAAAGGTCCGAGGAATTATGGTATAGTTTCGATATGGATGGAGTACCTAGCTTCGTTTATTGTTTCATGTTGTGATAACTTTATTAATGGGTGGTTGTCGAATGCTTATGACTTACTGAGTTATAAACTCACTCGGTGTTTTCTTGTCACCCATTTTAGGTCTCTTGGACTCGTGATCGTTTTGCGTGCTCGGAACCGTCGTTGAAGTCATCACACCGGCTGGAAATCTTTGGTATTGTCGTCGTAGTTGAACTAGGAGAACGTTTGGCATGTATAGGCTATTTTGTTTTGTTGAATTGTGGGTTGTAAACTTTAAGCCATGCGAAAATGGCCTATGTGGTCGGTTGAGTGTGATTCTAAAACCTATAGTCACGAGCCTTAGAAACCTTAATTTTGATAAGGTGGCCATAGTTTGTATTATGTATGATGTAATAGTTGGCCATGGAAGAATTATGAAATAGTCATTGTTTGCTTTAGTAACAGATGCTGCCAGCAGCAGTGAGGTGAGATGGAAAAATCACTAAAAATAGTAGAAGTAGAATTAAATAGTGAATAAACTATGAAATTGAACCTCGATGAATCTATTTTCATATGGACGAAACGAAACGACCATATGAGCAGTATAGTGAGAGATATTAAAGTTCTCATGAGACAGGGCCAGAATGGTTTCTGGATCCCCTGTCTCGACTTTGAAAATTTACCATAAATTATCCAAAAGGAATTAGAAGTCTTTCCTTATATGTGCAGATTCCCTTTTGAGTCTAGTTTCATTAGAAACAAACGGCATGAGCATTGAAGCTCTGTACGAGAAGATATCCAGGTCGTAATGCGTGAAGGTCAGTGTAGTCGACCCCTGTAACATGGGTAACTTTAACTAATAAACTGTACTAATTGGCTTGACCAAAAATTCTAGAAAAAAATTTGTAGATGGAATTATGAGTCTAGTTTCAGGGAAAATTTACGGAACTGGTTTTCGAGTTCTGGAACTCGAGATATGAGTTTTAAGGTGACAGGGACGCAGTTTGCCAGCTAGGCTGGAAATGTGAAAAATAGTCTGTGTGACACATGAGAGTTGGTCTTAGAACCCCTCGTGTCCGACTCCGGCGACGGTATCGGGGATGGGGTGTTACATGCACAGAAATACATGAGAAAAGGGTGTGAAGCTTATCTGGCTTATGTAATGAATATTGAGTTGCCTCAACTGAAATTTGAATCGATCTGGATAGTCCGTGAGTTTCCAGATGTATTTCCTGAGGAATTGCCTGGGTTGCCTCCGAACAGAGAGATAGATTTTGCCATTGATTTGTTGCCGGGTACTGCACCGATCTCGATTGCTCCATATAGAATGGCTCCGACTGAATTAAAAGAATTGAAGGCTCAGTTGCAGGAGTTAACAGACAAGGGATTTGTGAGACCGAGTTTCTCTCCCTGGGGTGCTCCTGTATTATTCGTAAAGAAGAAGGATGGTTCAATGAGACTTTGCATTGATTACCGTCGACAATAAGGTGACTATAAAGAACAAGTACCCATTGCCGAGCATTGATGATTTATTCGATCGTTAAAGGGGCCACGGTGTTTTCAAAGATTGATTTGAGGTCCGGTTACTACCGGTGAGAGTTAAGGAGTCAGATGTGCCGAAAACTGCCTTTAGGACAAGGTATGGACATTATGAGTTTCTTGTGATGCCTTTCGGCTTAACAAATGCTCCAGCTATATTTATGGACTTAATGAATCGGATCTTCCGGCCATATTTGGATAAGTTTGTAGTAGTGTTTATAGATGACATTTTAATTTATTCTCGAGATGAGTCGAACATGCGAACACTTGAGAACTATATTGCAGATCTTGAGAGAAAAGAAACTGTTTGCCAAGTTTAGTAAAAGTGAGTTTCGGCCGTGAAGTCGGATTTTTGGGGCATATAGTCTCGGTGATGGTATTCGAGTGGATCCAAGCAAGATTTCTGCGATCGATGATTGGAAACCGCCAAGAATGTATCCGAGGTTAGAAGCTTTTTAGGCTTAGCCGGGTATTATAGACGTTTTGTTGAAGGATTTTCGATGATTGCCTCTCCTATGACTAAGTTGTTGCAAAAGAATGTTAAGTTTGAATGGACTGATAAATGTCAACAAAGTTTTGAAAAGTTGAAAGCACGATTGACTGAAGCACCAATTTTAGTACAGCCCGAGTCAGGAAAGGAGTTCGTAATTTATAGTGATGCATCATTGATGTGCCTTGGATGTGTGTTGATGCAAGAGGGTAAAGTGGTAGCTTATGCTTGAGGCGATTAAAACCGCATGAGAAGAACTATCCCGCACATGATTTGGGCTGGCAATTGTTGTTTTTGCCTTGAAGATTTGGCGACATTATTTGTACGGTGAAAAATGCGAATTTTACCGATCACAAAAGTTTGAAGTACTTGATAAATCAAAAGGATCTAAATCTGCGATAGCGAAGATGGCTTGAATTATTAAAGGATTATGATCTAGTGATTGATTATCATCCGGGAAAAGCAAATGTAGTTGCTGACGCCTTGAGCAGAAAATTTCTTTTTACTTTGAGAGCCATGAACACGGGGTTAGCATTGTCTGATGATAGGTCAATCTTAGCGAGAGATGAGAGCTAAACCGTTATTTCTCCGATTGATTTGTGATGCTCAAAAGAATGATAGTGAGTTGCGGATCAAGAGAACTCAATGCGAATCAAAGTTTCTGACTCGATTTTTGAGTTGGACCGGATGACTGTTTGATGTTTCGAGACGAGGATATGTGTGCCAAAAAGCGATAAATTGATTCGAAAATATTACATGAGGTGCACAATGGTCATTTATCAGTTCATCCTGGTAGCACAAAATGTACAATGATTTAAAGAAGTTGTATTGGTGGCGGTATGAAAAGGACATTTCTAAATTTGTAACCAAGTGTTTGATCGTCAACAAGTAAAAGTGAACATCAAGTGCCTTGAGATTACTTCAACCGTAATGGTGCTCGAGTGGAACGGGACAAGATTACCATGGATTTTGTAACTGGTTTGCCTTTAACTCCTAAAAAGAAGGATCTTTGTTTGGGTAGTGGTTGATAGATTAACAAAGTCAGCCCACTTTATACCAAGACGCATCGATTACTCACTTGATAAATTAGCGAATTATATATTGCTGAAATTGTGAAGTTGCACGGAGTACCTATGTCTATAATATCGATAGAGATCCAAGATTTACCTCGAGATTTTGGAAAAGTTAGAAGAAGCTTTGGGTACAAAATTGAACTTTAGTACCGCATTTCATCCACAAACAGATGGTCAAACGGAAAGAGTAATCCAGGTACTCGAAGATATGCTTAGATGCCGTGTTTTAGAATTTGGAGGTAGTTGGGAGAAATATCTATCTTTGATTGAGTTTGCCTACAATAACAGTTATCAATCAAGTATACAAATGGCACCGTACGAAGCCTTGTATGGTCGTAAGTGTCGGACTCCTTTATATTGGACCGAGCTTAGTGAGAAAGCAGATTCATGGAGTTGATCTAGTTAAAGAAACCAAGAGAAAATAAAAGTAATTCGGGATTGCTTGAAAGTCGCTTCAAATCGACAAAAGTCATATCTGATTTAAAAGAAAAGAGATTGAATTTCGTGGGTGATAAAGTGTTCTTGAAGGTGTCACCATGGAAAAAGATTCGAGATTTAGTCAAAAGGCAAGTTGAGTCCGCGTTTTATTGGGCGTCTGAGATTATCGAGAGAATTGGACCAATGGCATATCGGTTGGCCTTACCGCAGAGTTAGAAAGAATTCATAACGTGTTTCATGTATCAATGTTGCGACGTTATCGTTCGATCCTTCGGATGTGATTTCCCAATGAAATTGAGATTCGATCGAGATATGACCTATGAGGAGGAACCAATAAAGATTTTGGCTCGAGAGGTTAAGCAGTTAAGAAATAAAAGTATAGCTTTAGTGAAAGTATTGTGGCACAGACATGGGATAGAAGAGGCTACGTGGGAACTGAGGAAGCTATGAGGAAACAGACCCAAACCTCTTTATCGGTAAGATTTTTGGGACGAAAATCTCAAAAGGGGGAGAATTGTGACAACCCAATTAGGGCCTAATCGGAATAGTGGTTTCGTGACCACAAATTCGAGATAGAAATAATTGTTTTATAATTATTTTATGGTTTATGATATGATTGCATGATTGTGTGAAAATATCGTGATGAAATTCTATGCCTAAAGTGCTTAAATTGAAAGTAGAGACTAAATCGAATAAGTTGCAAAATTTGCATCCCGGAAGTTTTTAGTATGAAATTGTTTTGGAATATTAATTAGGAGGTCTTAAATAGCAATTTGACCAATTTTAAGTTCATGGACAAAATTAGGACATGGAAGGAATTTTTGAAAGTTTAGTAAGGAGGGGCATTTTGGTCATTTGGATATTAAATGAAATAAAATGGGAAAAATAACACAAAATTTATCATCATCCTCCTTAGTTGCTGGCGAATTCTCCCTCTCTCCATAGCTAGGGTTTCTTCAATTTTCAAGCTCCATAGTAAGTGATTCCAAGCCCCGTTTTTAATGTTTTTTACGTTTTTGGAATCCCGGAAGCTCGATTAAGCTTATGCTAGTAATAATTTAACCTAGGGTTCATATTTGGAAAAATACCCATAGGTGAAATTTGTGTATTTTGATGTTTTATGATAGAATATGAGGTTTTAAATTATGTTAAATAACTTGTGCTACTCGGTTTTAAGTGAAAACGAGTAAAACGACATAATCGGTAAAAATACCTATTGTTCATAACTATATGATAGAGTGAGAATTTGATGTTGTTGTAGAAGAGAAAATGTTCAGCATATCATAAAACATAAGAATAAGGGCTGAAATTAAATTCCGAGCCTAGGGGCGAAATTGTAATTTTGTAAAGTTAGGGGCAAAATGTAATTTTTCCATGATGTGATTTTTGGATTGAAATAAATAGTATGAGTATTAAATGAGCTAAATGTGTTATTATAGATCAAGAAAGACGCGAATTGATCTCGAGCAGGGGAAGGAAAAAGTTTTGGACTAAATTGCAAAATTTCCACATTTTGCACCAAGGTAAGTTTGTATGTAAATATTACAATAATTTCATGTACATTCTTATATTTCAGCCTATTATATAAATATACTAGCTGATGTTAAAATATAAATCGACTATTGGAAGAATGGAAATAAATATAGAGAGAGAGATCCGGTTGAACATTGGAGAGATCGAATGAAATAGAGGGCGTAGCTAGGTCACATGTATGATCTTTGAGTGCACATCATGTGTACAAGAAAGCTCTGAGACACCCTGTAGTAGCTAGGTCACATGTGTGATACGAGATGTATCCCATGTAGACAAGAGAGCTACGTGAAAGATAAATGTAGCTAGGTCGCATGCGTGATTCCAAGTGAAGGACACCATGTAGATAAGAGAGCTACGTGAAAGATAAATGTAGCTAGGTGCATGCGTGATTCCAAGTGAAGGACACCATGTAGACAAGAGAGCTACTGAGACAAATCGGTTAGGTCGCATGAGTGGTACTAAGTGTTCACCATGTGTACAAGAGAGCCGAACTAAGCGAAGTATAATGGTGGGGTGTGTCTTTGAAACCATTAAATATCGAGGATTGATCCGAATTGTTCAACGGGATGGTTTTGTGGTGATATTGTGGTTTGGACCTACACTTATGGTGAATGAAATGTGGTGAAAATGATTTGTGGTATATACATATATAAGATAAAATGAGGTTAGCATAAAGAATGTGTGAAAGAGTGAAATTAGCATTAAAACTGTTTTTAGATGGTAGCAGTGACGTGATTTTGAAAAATCACCAAAAATAGGAGGAATATAATTAGAGGTTGAATGAGATGTGAAATTAAAGTTTAATGAGTCTACTTTCATATAAAAGAAACAGAGCAAGCAAAGGAATTCTATATTTTGAGATATTTACAATTGTATGTGACTTGCTCAGGATGAATACGTGATCCCCTGTTCCAACTTTGAAAAATCATTAAAAATTGTACAAAGCAAATTAAGAAATATAGTTTACATGCCTAAATTCCTTATTAAGACTAGTTTTAAATGAAACAGACTTCAGGGTTGTTTGAATTGTGTACTGAGAGAAATTCAATTCGTAGTGAACAGAGGTCAGATCAGTCGAGCTGTGTAACAGGGGAAACTTTAACTAATAAACTGTACTAATCGGCTGAACCAAAAATTATAGAAAAACAATTAGCAAAAAGCTTTATGAGTCTAGATTCAGGGAAATTTTACGGATTTGAATTTCAAGTTTTGTAACTCGAGTTATGATTTATTTAGTGAATATGACGCAGCAGAGACAGCTTAATCAAAGTGGAATGAATAGTGAAGTTAAAATAGATATACTTGAATTGTTGTGTAAACATGTTAGATTCTTTAATTAGTATTTACATACTTACTTACTAAGCTATAAGCTTACTTTGTTTCTCTCTTTGTCTTATAGTATCCTTCGCTTGCTCGGGAGTTAAGGATCGTGAAGATCTACCGCACTATCATACTTTAGGGTATTTGAACTAAACGTTTTGAATTATGGCATGTATAGTAGGCTTAATTATTTTGTTACGTGTCATATTTGTCTAGGTTTAAAATATTAGTTACGATACTCGACCAGCTACTTTGTACAAGCCATTAAAGTTGGCTAATATTGTTCAAGACATATGTTATCGATGCACTATCAAATTGGATGACATATTTATATCTCGGTTATGTTTAATGGTATGTGTTATGTTCGGTAATACCACGTATCCTATTCCGGCTGATAACAGGTAAGGGTGTTACATTTAGTGGTATCAAAGCTATGGTTTAGTCGGTTCTCGGACTAATAAAGTGTGTGTAAAAGTCTAGCTATACATGCCATAAAAATATTGTGATAGTGTGGTGACTCGATTATTCTAAAGCGTGTTTTGTTTTAATATAGTAATGGATCCTCAAGGAAGGCTGCGGTGATGATCTTTGCTAATAATGCATGGCTCCCGCACAAGGGACCGCTGTGGAAAAGTAGATCTGAGACATTGAGACAAGGAGATGAGGCTCGGGATGCCTTTCTCCAAATGATGAACAATTGGTATCTTGAATTTATTCGAGCAAATTCAAATGCTCAACCTCCTCCACCCTCCTATACCTCGGGCGATTCTGTAGTGCTCAAGGTATAGATTTGGTAAGAATGAACAAGCCTCCGGTTGACAAGATTGAAAACAAGGGGCAAGAGTTTAGAGCAAAGGTCGATGATGATCCCGAGAAAGCGGAATTCGGCTTGAAAATTCTACCCGTGTATTTGATGAGCTCTCATGTACACCGAGGAATGCTTAAAGTGTGTTTGTATCACTTTTGAGAGATTCGACTTACCAACGGTGGAAGACTTTGGTTGCAGTGGTGCCAAAAGAAAAAGTTACTTGGGATTTCTTCCGGGAAGAATTTAGAAAGAAATACCTAAGTCAGCGATTTATTGATAAAAAGCGGAAGGAGTTCCTTGAATTGAAGTAGGGAAAATGTCAGAAGAGAGTATGAACGCGAATTTGTAAGACTCAACAAGTATGCCTGAGAATGTGTGTCCACCGAGGCCATTATGTGTAGAAGATTTGAAGATGGGCTGAATGAGGACATTAAAGTGCTTGTAGGAATTTTGGAGTTGAAAGAATTTGTAGTATTGGTTGATCGAGCTCTTAAAGCCAAAGAATTGAACAAAGAAAGAAGAAAAGTCGCTATTGAGGCCCGAGATGTCGAAAAAGATGATAAGCAAGCCATTTCAATCTCAACCAAAGAGGTCCAAAGAGACAAACCCTCGAATGACAGTTTCAATTGGGGATTCACACAGAGATCGTGGTAGAGCATATTCGGGGTCTAAAGCTCAAGATACTTCGGTGGCAAGTATGGGTAATGTGTGACCTAGAAAGCCCGAGTGTCAGCAATGTGGCAGGCAACATTATGGTGAGTGTTGGGGGACCGAGCGAGCTTGTTTCAGGTGCGGTTCTCGTGAGCATTTTATTAGAGATTGTCCAGAGAAAGTTAAAGAAGAAAGATTTCAGAGTGCTAGACAGAATACCACCGCTAGTAGAGGTAGACCACCGAGAAATACTGGAGGTGGGACTAGTAGTAAAACTGTGATGAAAGATTTAACGGCAAGATCAGAAGCTAGAGCACCTGCTAGAGCTTATGCTATACGTGCCCGAGAAGATGCATCATCTCCCGATGTCATTACTGGTACATTTTCTCTCTATGATACTATTGTTATTGCATTGATTGATCCTGTAACACCCCGAACCCGAGACCATCGCCGGTGTCGGACACGAGGGGTTAACAAGCCAAGTTCACATGTTTTGCCCACCAATTTGACATTTCCAGTCAGGCTGGAAAACTGCGTCACTGTCGTCTTAAAAATCATATCTTGAGTTTCAATACTCGGAAACTGGTTTCGTAAATTTTCCCTGAATTTAGACTCATATATCCATCAATGGATTTATTTCTAGAATTTTTGGTCGGGCCAATTGGTACAGTTTATTAGTTAAAGTCACCCATGTTACAGGGATCGACTGCTCTGACCTTCGCGTGTTATAACTTGAATATCTCTCTGTACAGGGCTTTAACACTGGTGATGTTTGTTTCTAATGAAACTAGACTCAAAATGGAATCTGTACATAAAGGAATGACTCCTAATTCTTTCTGGATAATTTATAGTAAATTTTTAAAGTTGCGACAGGGGACCCAGAAACCGTTCTGGCCCTGTCTCACAATAGCCTTAATATCTCTTAACATGTAACTCCTATGACCATTTCGTTTCTTCCATATGAAAATAGACTCATCAAGGTTCATTTACATAGCTTATTCACTATTTAATACCATTCCTACAAATTTTGGTGATTTTTCACATTCACGTCACTGCAGCTGGCAGCATCTGTTTTTAAGGTAGGTCTTACCTATTTGGTAGTCTCCATGAACCAACTAGTCTTGCCATACATAGGTTCATATATGATCATTTTAACCATGCCAATGGCTGATCATGTGACCAACATTCCCATTTCAATCCATAGCCACATCATGACACCAAATATATACATACAAACCACAAATAGTCTAAGTTCATGCTTCCTTTTTCGAGCCATTTTCGCATGGCCGTATATATATACATCACAACATATTTAACCAACAAGGGTAGTCCTATACATGCCATCTCAAGTTCAACCAAAATTTATACCAAAATGGAGGCTTGATAGTGTGGATGACTTCGACTTCAACGATCCCAAATCCGATTGCTTGAGCGAAATCTAGAAAACCGAGAGCCAAAGCAGCGGGTAAGCATTTTATGCTTAGTAAGTCTCAAGGAATATAATCAACTCTAATTACAGCAATACATTCACATAGCCAAATGCATCATTTCATTAATACACATTCTTACTTCACACTTCATCATTATATAATTTCACAAAGTATCAATCAATTCAATAACTGAAATTCATTAGTCGATTGAGCGAATGTTGCTCAAACATGTCGACTTTCCAATGCACATATAAACGTATCTCATTCTTTGGGCTTTTTGAGTGTACTCATTGAATTTATTACAGCAACCAACACTCACCTCCAGCCCAAGATTCTTCGAATATAACCGGATATAACCATGTGCACAAATGCCTTGGTCTTAGCCGGATAGAATGTCTCGCACGAATGCCTTGGTCTTGCCCGGATGTAGCCACTAGCACAATTGCCTTGGTCTTAACCCGGATATAATTTCAGCATAATTGTCTTGGATTTAGCCCGGATATCATTCAATTTCCCATGAACACATACATCAATTATCATTGGACATACATATTTCATTTTAGTTACTAAGGCTCAAACGCAATTATAGTCACAAGCATATTCGCCTTGGGACTTAGCCGGGTAGAATTCAAATACTCATGCACACATAATCAATAATCAATACACATCCATACTTTATTTCACATAATTCAAGTAGGGTCACTTCTTGAGGACTTACCTCGGATGTTGTCGAACGGCTTTTTCGGCTATTCGATCACTTTCTCCT
The DNA here is from genome assembly GCF_025698485.1 of Gossypium arboreum. NCBI lineage: Eukaryota > Viridiplantae > Streptophyta > Magnoliopsida > Malvales > Malvaceae > Gossypium > Gossypium arboreum. Next base: position 56,012,445 of record NC_069071.1, on the reverse strand, counting down.
TCCCTAGTCCAATTGTGGCCCTCTAAGCTCTTGAGCTAATTCAAACAAATTCAATTTATTAAAACCTCATTGTGCTAGCTTATGGCGAATATGACAAGGAGTTTAAATGGTCATATGGCCACCCTTTAGCTTGAATACACAATGGTCATGCACATTTTATACTACATCAAGCAATTCAATACAATTTATTCGAGCATCAAGGAAATGCTAAGGCCTTCAATAGGCTACCCAAGGCGAATATTCATGTACATGTTGAGGCCAATTATGCACTTAATACCTCACAAAAACAGCATGCATTTTACTAGTTAATGCTTTGCATATTGTGGCTCAAAACTTATAATATAGCATCAAGCACTTATATGTGTGCTAGGCCGAATTGTGCTTGAAAATTTCACAATTATTCTTCAACATCTTCTTCTTTAAACAAACTTATTCATCACTTCCTTCATAACCAAAACATCATGTGCAAGCATATATATACATATATGAGCATGGCCGAATTTCAAGGTGTCCATAGCCATCCAAAACACAAATTTTAACTAACATGCAAGAAGCATGAACCATGCTCATGAATGCATCATGGTCGAATATGACAATCATGCTCCTTTTCAACTTCAATCATGATAAAACAAAAAGAAAGCTCAAAATCTTACTCAAGAGTAGACAATCCATCATTGCATGCATCATCATCAAGCTTCACACTTAGCATGCAATGGCTTTATCACCATAACAACTTTGGCCAAATACCATTTCCATGGCTTAACAAAGATTTGAGCCATGGCTAACATGCACATCAAGTTAGCAACCAAAACATGCATGAAACTCCTAACACAACCTCATACATACCTTAATCTTGATGCAAACTTAGCCAAATCTCCTTCTAGATCTCTTCCAAACCAAGCATGAAGCAAAAATCCTCCTTCTTCCTTAGTTTTGGCTCAAAGAAAGGATGAACAAAATTTTTTCTTTCCTTCTCTACAACTCACGGCAATGGGGGGAATACCTCACCACACACATTTTTTTTCATTCTTTTCTTACCCATACACCTTTGTTTATTATTTCTCCTAATGCACCAACAAAACATGTTTCATGACATGTTTTGCCCATCCTCTCTTGCCATGGCCGCCACTTCATGTTGGGGGAAATTTGACATGCAAATCCTTTATTTTTGCATGCATGAGCAACTAGTCATCAAACATTTCCCCATCATACTTTCAAAGTTCACTACTAGGTCCTTTCTAGTGAAATTCGCATTTATAACACTAAATCAAAACATCAAAAATGTCACACACAAATTAACACATATCATAGGCATCAAAATAAATTTTAAATTATTTTTATGCCTCGGTTTTGTGGTCCCGAAACCACATCCCGACTAGGGTCAATTTTGGGCTGTCACAGATCCCGGGTCCACTCATTCCTATATTTGCATAAATTTAGTATCCAATAAAAGTTGCTCGTTAAATTTCTCGAGTTTACGATTAAAGTGTCGAACCCTTAGGCCAATATGTGCTAGTTGACAAGGTTTGCAAGAATTGCCCATTAATGATTCAAGGTCACTTTTTTCCGCCAACTTGATGTGTTACCATTTGGTGAGTTTGACGTTATCTTGGGAATGGGTGGTTAACATTGTATGATGCTAAGGTAGATTGTAAACAAAAGACACTAGAGTTGAAATGTGAAAATGGAGAAATTTCGTGGGTTGAAACAGATGAATCAAATAAATTGCCTATGGTGATTTCGCACATGTCCGCATGAAATACATGAGAAAAGGGTGTGAAGCTTATCCGCTTATGTAATGAATATTGAGTTGCCTCAACTGAAATTTGAATCGATCGATAGTCCGTGAGTTTCGGATGTATTTCCTGAGGAATTGCCTAGGTTGCCTCCGAACAGAGAGATAGATTTTGCCATTGATTTGTTGCCGGGTACTGCACCGATCTCGATTGCTCCATATAGAATGGCTCCGACTGAATTAAAAGAATTGAAGGCTCGATTGCGGGAGTTAACAGACAAGGATTTGTGAGACCGAGTTTCTCTCCTGGGTGCTCTGTATTATTCAGAAGAAGAAGGATGGTTCAATGAGACTTTGCATTGATTACCGTCGACTTAATAAGGTGACTATAAAGAACAAGTACCCATTGTCGAGGATTGATGATTTATTCGATCGGTTAAAGGGGCCACAAGTGTTTTCAAAGATTGATTTGAGGTCCGGTTACTACCGGTGAGAGTTAAGGAGTCGATGTCTGAAAACCGCCTTTAGGACAAGGTATGGACATTATGAGTTTCTTGTGATGCCTTCGACTTAACAAATGCTCCAGCTATATTTATGGACTTAATGAATCGGATCTTCCGCCATATTTGGATAAGTTTGTAGTAGTGTTTATAGATGACATTTTAATTTATTCTCGAGATGAGTCCGAACATCTTTGAACACTTGAGAACTATATTGCAGATCTTGAGAGAAAAGAAACTGTTGCCAAGTTTAGTAAAAGTGAGTTCGGCTTCGTGAAGTCGGATTTTGGGGCATATAGTCTCAGGTGATGGTATTCGGGTGGATCCAAGCAAGATTTCTACGATCGTTGATTGGAAACAGCCCAAGAATGTATCCGAGGTTAGAAGCTTTTTAGGCTTAGCCGGGTATTATAGACGTTTTGTTGAAGGATTTTCGATGATTGCCTCTCCTATGACTAAGTTGTTGCAAAAGAATGTTAAGTTTGAATGGACTGATAAATGTCAACAAAGTTTTGAAAAGTTGAAAGCACGATTGACTGAAGCACCAATTTTAGTACAGCCCGAGTCAGGAAAGGAGTTCGTAATTTATAGTGATGCATCATTGACAGGCCTTGGATGTGTGTTGATGCAAGAGGGTAAAGTGGTAGCTTATGCTTTGAGACAGTTAAAACCGCATGAGAAGAACTATCCTGCACATGATTTGGAACTGGCAGCTGTTGTTTTTGCCTTGAAGATTTGGCGACATTATTTGTACGGTGAAAAATGCCGAATTTTTACTGATCACAAAAGTTTGAAGTACTTGATAAATCAAAAGGATCTGAATCTGCGACAGTGAAGATGGCTTGAATTATTAAAGGATTATGATCAAGTGATTGATTATCATTCGGGAAAAGCAAATGTAATTATTTCTTTTTACTTTGAGAGCCATGAACACGGGGTTAGCATTGTCTGATGATAGGTCAATCTTAGCAGAGATGAGAGCTAAACCGTTATTTCTCCAGTTGATTTGTGATGCTAAAAAGAATGATAGTGAGTTGCGATCAAGAGAACTAAATGCGAATCAAAGTTACGACTCGATTTTCGAGTTGGACCGGATGACTATTTGATGTTTCGAGACAGGATATGTGTGTCGAAAAACGATAAATTGATTCGTAAAATATTACATGAGGCGCACAATGGTGTTTATCGGTTCATCCCTGGTAGCCCAAAATGTACAATGATTTAAAGAAGTCAGTATTGGTGGCGGTATGAAAAGGACATTTCGAATTTGTAACCAAGTGTTTGATCATCAATAAGTAAAAGTTGAACATCAAGTGCCTTGTGGATTACTTCAACCAAGAATGGTGCACGAGTGGAAATGGGACAAGATTACCATGGATTTTGTAACCGGTTTGCCTTTAACTCCTAAAAAGAAGGATCTTTGTTTGGGTAGTGGTTGATAGATTAACAAAGTCAGCCCACTTTATACCAAGACGCACTGATTACTCACTTGATAAATTAGTGAATTATATATTGCTGAAATTGTGAAGTTGCACGGAGTACCTATGTCTATAATATCGATAGAGATCCAAGATTTACCTCGAGATTTTGGAAAAAGTTACAAGAAGCTTTGGGTACAAAATTGAACTTTAGTACCGCATTTCATCCACAAACAGATGGTCAAACGGAAAGAGTAATCCGGTACTCAAGATATGCTTAGATGCCGTGTTTTAGAATTTGGAGGTAGTTGGCGAAATATCTATCTTTGATTGAGTTTGCCTACAATAACAGCTTATCAATCAAGTATACAAATGGCACCGCATCTGAAGCCTTGTATGGTCGTAAGTGTCGGACTCCTTTATATTGGACCGAGCTTAGTGAGAAAGCAGATTCATGGAGTTGATCTAGTTAAAGAAACCAAGAGAAAATAAAAGTAATTGGGATTGCTTGAAAGTCGCTCAGATCGACAAAAGTCATATGCGATTTAAAAAGAAAAGAGATTGAATTTCGGTAGGTGATAAAGTGTTCTTGAAGGTGTCACCATGGAAAAGATTCTCGAGATTTAGTCAAAAGGCAAGTTGAGTCCGCGTTTTATTGGGGCGTCGAGATTCTTGAGAGAATTGGACCAATGGCATATCGGTTGGCCTTCTTGGCGAGTTAGAAAGAATTCATAACGTGTTTCATGTATCAATGTTATGACGTTATCGTTCGATCCTTCACATGTGATTTCCCAATGAAATTGAGATTCGATCGGATATGACCTATGAGGAGGAACCAATAAAGATTTTGGCTCGAGAGGTTAAGCAGTTAAGAAATAAAAGTATAGCTTTAGTGAAAGTATTGTGGCACGGACATGGGATAGAAGAGGCTACGGGGAACTGAGGAAGCTATGAGGAAACAAGACCCAAACCTCTTTCTGGGTAAGATTTTGGGACGAAAATCTCAAAAGGGGGAGAATTGTGACAACCCGAATTAGGGCCTAATCGAATAGTGGTTTCGTGACCACAAATCTGAGATAGAAATAATTGTTTTATAATTATTTTCGGGTTTATGATATGATTGCATGATTGTGTGAAAATATCATGATGAAATTCTATGCCTAAAGTGCTTAAATTGAAAGTAGAGACTAAATCGAATAAGTTGCAAAATTTGCATCCCGGAAGTTTTTAGTATGAAATTGTTTTGGAATATTAATTAGGAGGTCTTAAATAGCAATTTGACCAATTTTAAGTTCATGGACAAAATTAGGACATGGAAGGAATTTTTGAAAGTTTAGTAAGGAGGGCATTTTGGTCATTTGGATATTAAATGAAATAAAATGGGAAAAACAACACAAAATTTATCATCATCCTCCTTAGTTGCTGCGAATTCTCCTCTCTCCATAGCTAGGGTTTCTTCAATTTTCAAGCTCCATAGTAAGTGATTCCAAGCCCCGTTTTTAATGTTCTTTACGTTTTTGGAATCCCGGAAGCTCGATTAAGCTTATGCTAGTAATAATTTAACCTAGGGTTCATATTTGGAAAAATACCCATAGGTGAAATTTGTGTATTTTGATGTTTTATGATAGAATATGAGGTTTTAAATTATGTTAAATAACTTGTGCTACTCGGTTTTAAGTGAAAACGAGTAAAACGGCATAATCGGTAAAAATACCTATTGTTCATAACTATATGATAGAGTGAGAATTTGATGTTGTTGTAGAAGAGAAAAATGTTCAGCATATCATAAAACATAAGAATAAGGGCTGAAATTAAATTCCCGAGCCTAGGGGTAAAATTGTAATTTTGTAAAAGTTAGGGGCAAAATGTAGTTTTTCCATGATGTGATTTTTGGATTGAAATAAATAGTATGAGTATTAAATGAGCTAAATGTGTTATTATAGATCAAGAAAGACGCGGAATTGATCTCGAACAGGGGAAGGAAAAAGTTTTGGACTAAATTGCAAAATTTCCACATTTTGCACCAAGGTAAGTTTGTATGTAAATATTACAATAATTTCATGTACATTCTTATATTTCAGCCTATTATATAAATATACTAGCTGATGTTAAAATATAAATCGACTATTGGAAGAATGGAAATAAATATAGAGAGAGAGATCCCGGTTGAACATTCGGAGAGATCGAATGAAATAGAGGGAGCGTAGCTAGGTCACATGTATGATGCTTTGAGTGCACATCATGTGTACAAGAAAGCTACTGAGACACCACAGTAGTAGCTAGGTCACATATGTGATACGAGATGTATCCTATGTAGACAAGAGAGCTACGTGAAAGATAAATGTAGCTAGGTCGCATGCGTGATTCCAAGTGAAGGACACCATGTAGATAAGAGAGCTACGTGAAAGATAAATGTAGCTAGGTCGCATGCGTGATTCCAAGTGAAGGACACCATGTAGACAAGAGAGCTACGTGACAAATCGGTTAGGTCGCATGAGTGGTACTAAGTGTTCACCATGTGTACAAGAGAGCCGAACTAAACGAAGTATGATGGTGGGGCTGTGTGCTGAAACCATTAAATATCGAGGATTGATCCGAATTGTTCAACGGGATGGTTTTGTTTTGATATTGTGGTTTGGACCTACACTTATGGTGAATGAAATGTGGTGAGAATGATTTGTGGTATATACATATATAAGATAAAATGAGGTTAGCATAAAGAATGTGTGAAAGAGTGAAATTAGCATTAAAACTGTTTTTAGATGGTAGCAGTGACGTGATTTTGAAAAATCACCAAAAATAGGAGGAATATAATTAGAGGTTGAATGAGATGTGAAATTAAATTTTAATGAGTCTACTTTCATATAAAAGAAACAGAGCAAGCAAAGGAATTCTATATTTTGAGATATTTACAATTGTATGTGACTTGCTCAGGATGAATACGTGATCCCCTGTTCCAACTTTGAAAAATCATTAAAAATTGTACAAAGAAAATTAAGAAATATAGTTTACATGCCTAAATTCCTTATTGAGAATAGTTTTAAATGAAACAGACTTCAGGGTTGTTTGAATTGTGTACTGAGAGAAATTCAATTCGTAGTGAACAGAGGTCAGATCAGTCGAGCTGTGTAACAGGGGAAACTTTAACTAATAAACTGTACTAATCGGCTGAACCAAAAATTATAGAAAAAAATTAGCAAAAAGCTTTATGAGTCTAGATTCAGGGAAATTTTACGGATTTGAATTTCAAGTTTTGTAACTCGAGTTATGATTTATTTAGTGAATATGACGCAGCAGAGACAGCTTAATCAAAGTGGAATGAATAGTGAAGTTAAAATAGATATACTTGAATTGTTGTGTAAACATGTTAGATTCTTTAATTAGTATTTACATACTTACTTACTAAGCTATAAGCTTACTTTGTTTCTCTCTTTTGTCTTATAGTATCCTTCGGCTTGCTCAGGAGTTAAGGATCGTGAAGATCTACCCGCACTATCATACTTTAGGGTATTTGAACTAAACGTTTTGAATTATGGCATGTATAGTAGGCTTAATTATTTTGTTACGTGTCATATTTGTCTAGGTTTAAAATATTAGTTACAAGATTTCGACCACTACTTTGTACAAGCCATTAAAGTTGGCTAATATTGTTCAAGACATATGTTATACGATGCACTATCAAATTGGATGACATATTTATATCTCGGTTATGTTTAATGGTATGTGTTATTGTAACACCCCGAACCCGAGACCATCGCCGGTGTCGGACACGAGGGGTTAACAAGCCAAATCCACATGTTTCGCCCATCAATTTGACATTTCCAGTCAGGCTGGAAAACTGCATCACTGTCGCCTTAAAAATCATATCTCGAGTTTCAAGACTCAGAAACTGTTTTCGTAAATTTTCCCTGAATTTAGACTCATATATCCATCCATGGATTTATTTCTAGAATTTTTGGTTGGGCCAATTGGTACATTTTATTAGTTAAAGTCACCCATGTTACAGAGATCGACTGCTCTGACCTTTGCGTGTTACAACTTGAATATCTCTCTGTACAGGGCTTTAATACTGGTGACGTTTGTTTCTAATGAAACTAGACTCAAAATGGAATCTGTACATATAAGGCATGACTCCTGATTCTTTCTGGATAATTTATAGTAAATTTTTAAAGTTGCGACAGGGGACCCAGAAACCGTTCTGGCCCTGTCTCACAATAGCATTAATATCTCTTAACATGTAACTCCTATGACCGTTTTGTTTCTTCCATATGAAAGTAGACTTATCAAGGTTCATTTACATAACTTATTCACTATTTAATACCATTCCTACAAATTTTGGTGATTTTTCAAAACCACTTCACTGCTGCTGCCCGCATCTGTTTTCAAGGTAGGTCTTATCTATTTGTAGTCTCCATGATCCAACTAGTCTTGCCATACATAGGTTCACCTATGACCATTTTAGCCATTCCAATGGCTGATCATGTGACCAACACTCCCATTTCCAATCCATAATTACATCATGAAACCATATATATATATATACAAATCACAAATGGTCTAAGTTCAGACTTGACTTCTACGAGCCATTTTCGCATGGCCGCATACATATACATCACAACACAATTGAACCGACAAGGGTAGTCCTATACATGCCATTTCAAAGTTCAACCAAAATTATACCAAAATGGAGGCTTTGATAGTGTAGATGACTTCGACTTTAATGATCCCGAATCCGTTTGCTATCGAGCAAAATCTATAAAACAGAGAGCCAAAGCAACGGGTAAGCATTTTTATGCTTAGTAAGTCTCAAGGAATAAAATCAGCTTTAATTAAAGCAATACATTCACATAGCCAAATGCATCATTTCATTAATACACATTCACATAATCATTCTTACTTCACACTTCATCATTATATACTTTCACAAGGTATCAACCACTTCAATAGTTGATATTCGTTAGTCGATTGAGCGAATGTTGCTCAAACATGTCGACTTTTCCAATGCACATATAAACATACCTTATTCTTTGGGCTTTTCAAGCGTACTAATTGAATTTATTACAGCAACCAACACTCACCTCCAGCCCAAGCTTCTTCGAATACAACCGGATATAACCACGCAGCACGGATGCCTTCGGTCTTAGCCCGGATAGAACGATTTGCACGAATGCCTTGGTCTTAGCCCGGATGTAGCCGCTTAGCACAATTGCCTTCGGTCTTAACCGGATATAATTTCCAGCATAAATGTCTTGGGACTTAGCCCGGATATCATTCAATTGCTCATGCACACATACATCAATAATCATTAGACATTCATGTTTCATTTTAGTTACTAAGGCTCAAACACAAAGGTAATCACTAGCATAATCGCCCGGACTTAGCCCGTATCATTCAAATAATCATACACACATAAATCGATAATCATTACACATCCATATTTCATTTCACATAATTCAAGTAGGGTCACTTCTTGAGGACTTACCTCGGATGTTGTCGAACGGCTTTTACGGCTATTCGATCACTTTTTCCTTCCCTTGTCCAATTGTGGCCTCTAAGCTCTTGAGCTAATTCAAACAAATTTAATTTATTAAAACCTCATTATGCTAGCTTATGGTTTAATATGACAAGGAGTTTAAATGGTCATATGGCCACCCTTTAGCTTGAATACACAATGGTCATGCACATTTTATACTACATCAAGCAATTCAATACAATTCATTCAAGCATCAAGGAAAAGCTAAGGCCATCAATAGGCTACCTAAGGTCGAATATACATGTCCAATTTGAGGCCAATTATCCACTTAATACCACACAAAAAAAACAGCATGCATTTTACTAGTTAATGTTTTACATATTGTGGCTCAATACTTATAATATAGCATCAAGCACTCATATGGCCGATTATACTTGCAATTTCACAAACATTCTTCAACATTTTCTTCTTTAAACAAACATATTCATCACTTACTTCATAACCAAAACATCATGTGCAAACATATATATACATATATGTGCATGGCCGAATTTCAAGGTGCCCATAGCCATCCAAAACACAAATTTCAACTATCATGCAAGAAGCATGAACCATGCTCATGAATGCATCATGACCGAATACATCACAATCATGCCCCTTTCAACTTCAATCATGGTTAAACAAAAAAGAAAACTCAAAGTCTTACTCAAGATGGCTACAAAGAAATTTCAAGAGTAGACAATCCATCTTTGCATGCATCATCATCAAGCTTCACACTTAGCATGCAATGGCTTTATCACCATATTCACTTGGGCCGAATTTCATTCCCATGACATAACAAAGATTTGAACCATGGGCTAACAAGAACATCAATCTAGCAACAAAAACATGCATGAATCTCATGGCACAACCTCAAACATACCTTACTCTTGATGCAAGTATAGCCAACCTCTTCCTAATCCTCTTCCAAACCAAGTATGAAGCAAAACTCCTTCCTTATCCTTAGTATTTTCAGCCAAAAGGAGAGTGAAAATAGATGAACAAAATTTTTTTTCTTTGTTTTTGTTTCTCTCATGTACGGCACTAGGGGGGGAAAGCATCCACACTCATTTTTTTTTTCATTTCTTTACCCATGCACTTATTTTATTATTTCTAACATCCACCACTAGCAAAACATGTTTAAGACATGTTTTCTTTTGCCCATCTTCATCACCATGGCCGGCCACTTCCTTCTCTTTGGGTAAATTGACATGCAAAACCATTCTTTTGCATGCATATACTATTAGACCATTGAAGATTGGCCTATCACCTTTCAACAATGTTTCATATAAGTCCATCTTAATAAATTCACATAGAAATGATCAAATTAATGCATGCAACTTTCACACATGCATTTGCTAACATCATAAACATAGAATATAACTTTTAATTACTTATAAGACTCGGTTTAATGGTCCCGACACCACTTCCCGACTAGGGTCAAATTAGGGATGTCACAACTCTCTCCCACTTAAGAAATTTTCGTCCTCGAAAATCTTATCGTAAATAGGTTTGGATATCGCTTTTCATAGAGTTCTCGGTCTCCCAAGTAGCTTCTTCTATCCCGTGCTTGAGCCATAACACTTTCACTAGCGGAACCCGCTTGTTTCGCAACTCTTTCACTTCCCGTGATAGGATACTTAATCGGTTCTTCCTCATAACTCATATTAGCTTGAATTTCAATTTCGATGGACTAATCATGTGCGATGGATCGGATCTATAGCGTCGAAGCATCAAACATGAAAGACATCGTGAACCTTTTCGAGTTCAAGGGCAAAATCAAATGATATGCCACCGACCGACTCGCTTCGGATATCTTATATGGCCCAATGAACCTCGGCTCAACTTGCCCTTACTAGAATCTGAGTATCTTTTCCAAGGCGATACCTTGAGAAACACTTTATCACCCACCGATACTCGATATCCTTACGCTTCAGATCCGCATACGACTTCGACGATCGGAGGCTATCTTTCGACTTTCACGGATTACTTTCACTTTCGCTCAGCATCTCTAATCAAATCCACCCCGAAAATCTTGCTTTCACCGAGCTCACCCAAAACAATGGTGTACGGCATTTACGATCGTACAAAGCCTCGTAGGGTGCCATCTTAATACTTGATTGAAAGTCGTTGTTGTAAGCGAATTCAATCAACGGAAATACCGCTCCCATGAACCACTAAACTCGAGGACGCAACATCTCAACATATCCTCAAGTATCCGAATTATCCGCCGGATTGACCATCGGTTTGGGGTGCAAGGCAAGGCTGAAATGCAACTTGGTATCCAAAGCTTCTTGCAACTTTTTCCAAAATCGCGAGGTAAATCTCGGATCTCTATCCCACACGATGGAAATAGGCACCCTGTAATCACAATCTGAGAACGCACAATTCGGCTAATTTGTCCATTGAAAAATCCGACGCACGGGGACAAAGTGAGCCGACTTAGTCAATCTATCTACCACGACCCAAACCGCATCCTTCTTACTCACGACAATGGCGCCTAGATACAAAGTCCATTGTGACTCGATCCCATTTCCACTCGGGTATCGTGATTGGTCAAGTAATCTCAAGGCACTTGATGTTCCGCTTTCACTTGTTGACATATTAAACATCTCAAACAAAGTCGGAGATGTCTCGCTTCATACCATGCCACCAAAACCGACGCTTCAAATCGTTGTACATCTTCGATCGCCTCGGTGGATTGCCATTCAGCTACAATGGGCTTCATTCAGATTATCGAAATGAGTTCAATTCTTTGGAACACACAGACGACTTTTGAACCTCAAACAATCGTCATCATCGATTTGAAACTCCGAGTCCTTGTTCGAACACACTCAGCCCGCTTTTGCACCAACTCGTCATCGACTTTCTCGGCTTTCGAATTTGATGTATCAATAATGGTTTGGCTTTCAATTCAGCTACTAACACACCGTCGGATCGAATGCAGACAAGTGCACATTCATCGTCAGTAAAGTGAATAATGATTTACGACTCAAGGCATCCGCAACCACATTCGCCTTTCCGGGTGATAGTCAATGACCACTCATAATCCTTTAACAACTCGAGCCAACGTCTTTGTCGAGATTTAAGTCTCTTTGGGTCATCAAATATTTGAGACTTTTGTGATCCGAGTACACATGGCACCTCTCACCAAATAAGTAATGTCGCCAAATCTTTAAGGCGAATACGATGGCGGCCAATTCGAGATCATGGGTGGATAATTTTTCTCATGTGGCTTTAATTGCCTCGACGACAGGCCACAACTCGACCTTCTTGCATCAATACACAACCTAACCCAAGTAGGAGGCGCCACTATAGATGACAAACTCTTTGCCGGATTCGGGTTGCACTAGAATTGGGGCTTCACCAAATAAGTTTTCATTGATCGAAACTTTTCGACATTTCTCCGTCCATTCAACTTAACATCCTTTTGGAGTAGCTTCATCATCGGTAAGGCTATCGTTGAGAAACCTTTACAAATCGTTTGTAATAACCGCAAGCCCCAAAAAGATCCGAACCTCAAGAATATTTCTGAGGCTTCCAATTAAGTATGGCTGAAATTTTATTCGGTCGACTCGAATACCGATGCAGATACCACATGACCCAAGAAGCTAACTCTCTAACCGTAACTCACACTTGGTGAACTTAGCATATAATTGCTTATCCCGTAAAATTGCAAGACTAACCTCGGTGTTCAAGATGTTCGATCTCATTCCTTGAATAGACCAAGATGTCATCAATGAACACGACTACGAATCGATCCAAATATGGTCTCAAGATCCGATTCATTAAATCCATAAATACCGCAGGGCATTAGTAAGCCCAAACGACATCACTAGGAACTCATAGTGACCATATCTCGCTCAAGGCGGTCTTGGGTACGTCCAATCTCGGATTCGCAATTGATAATAGCCCGATCTCAAATCTATTTTCGAGAACACCGAGGCTCCTTCGCTTGATCGAACAAGTCATCGATACGTGGTAACGGATATTTGTTCTTTATCGCCGCTTTATTAAGTCGACGATAGTCGATGCACGCCTCATGGTTCTATCCTTCTTTTCACAAACAACACCGGCGCACCCCAAGGCGTAACAACTCGGGTGAAAGCAAAACCTCTATCCACCAATTCTTGCAACCGAGCTTTAACTCCTTTAATTCCGTTGGTGCCATACGACACGGAGCTATCGAAATTGAGTGGTACCGGTACCAATTCGATGCCAAAATCTATTTTAACAGTGGTAAACCCGCAATTCTTCAGTGGAAAACATCCGGTATTCACAAACCACGCGCACGATTCGGGTTTCTTTTCGATTACTTGTCATCGAAAGCACGACGCAAGGTACGCTTCGCACCCTTTTCTTACATATTTCGGGCTAACATTGCCGATATTATACCGGCAACCCCTTTAAGTCCGTAGACTCAACCCGAATTATCTCATTATTCGCACCTCAAATCGATAGTCTTGCTTTTGCAATTTACAATCGTGATCGCATGGTCAACCAATCCAAACCAAGAATAACGTCGAATTCATCGAACGGCAAAAGCATCAAGTCCGCCGGAAAACAAGAACCTCGAAACACTAGGGACTTTTCTTGCACACTTTGTTGACAAGCACGTAATGACCCAAGGGTTTGACACCAATTACAAACTCAATAGACTCAATAGGCAAAGTCTTTTTGGATGCTAAGGTTTCACATATATAAGAATGAGTAGAACTAGGGTCAATCAAAGCAATCACATTAGTATTGAAAAGAGTGAAAGTCTGGGTAATGACATCCGAGAGGCAAGATCCTCGCGTGCTCAGATGGCATAAGTCTTAGCAGAGCACGAGCCTCAGATCCGATGGTAGCATCTCTAGATCCTCTCGATCGCTGACCGACATTGCCCATATTTCTAGGTGGCCTACCTCGAGCAAAGTGGTAGCACCCGGTTTCCACTTTGACTTACATTTTGTTCAAGCATCCTCGGGCAATCCTTCATAAAGTGGTCGGCCGATCCACACTTATAGCAGAGCGATCACGAACCAACAACTCCCCGAATGCCATTTGCCACAATGCGCAGATTCGCCTCTCTCGGCGATCATTTCCACCATCAGCGATCAAGTGACTCGTGTGGTCACAGGGGTCGATCGCGTCCTCGTCTAGAAAGCCCAAGCGCCTAGACCGGCTCACATCATCTCGAAATCTCTTCGATGCTCTGTTGAAGAGACTTTCCCAAGGACCTCTTTCAAATTCTCCGGTTCCACATCGCTTTTTGTTTCTCCTTTCTAAGCTCTTGACTTTACAAGCTCGCTCAACAAGTACTACGAACTCTCGATTTCGAGAATGCCAACGAACATCCTTATATCATTATTCAGCCCATCCTCGGCGCCATACATAATAGCCGGACGAAATGCATTCTCGCGTGCATCGGCTAAGCCTCACAAATTTTCGTTCGTAGTGGAATCGACATAGAACCTTGCTTAAGATCAAGAAATTCCTTCGCTTTTGGTCGATGAATCTCGATCGATATACTTTTTTGAACTCGGTTTGAAAGAATTCCCAAGTCACTTGCTCTCTAGGCACCACAAAAGTCGAGTACTCCACCAATAGTAGGCGGAATCGCGTAGCAAGGAGATGGTACACTTTAGGCACTCATCGGTGTACAAGATAGCTCATCGAGCACCCGGATAGTGTTGTCCAACCAAAATTTAGCTCGCTCGGCATCATCATCATCCGTAGCTTTGAATTCAAAGTGGCCCCATGTTTTCGAATCCTATCGACCGGGGCTTACTTGACCTTATTTGGTCGATTCACGGAGGTATTGTAGGTGCGGGGCTGCATTTGTCGGGAATGGAGGTTGTGGAACAATAGTGTTAGTTCGAATGTATTGGTTAAACCATTCATTCATCACACTATAAAAGGCTTGCCTAGCCTCATCATTCGGATTGTTGGCCATAGGTTGAGAGTCGCCGGCGCTGTCCTTGCGTGGGAGCAGCGCCACACTCTCCACATCATCAGCCTATCGCTTCGGTTGGGATCGGGATCCATTACTATAAACAACACAAAGTCAAATTGTCGAAATCACCACACTATCGATTCATCATTTAATGGCATGTATAGCTAGACCCCAAACACATCACGGTAGTCCTAGAATCGACTAAACCGTGGCTCGATACCAATAAATTGTAACACCCGAACCCGAGACCATCGCCGGTGTCGGACACGAGGGTTAACAAGCCAAATCCACATGTTTCGCCCATCAATTTGACATTTCCAGTCAAGCTGGAAAACTGCGTCACTGTCGCCTTAAAAATCATATCTTGAGTTTCAAAACTCAGAAACTGTTTTCGTAAATTTTCACTGAATTTAGACTCATATATCCATCCATGGATTTATTTCTAGAATTTTTGGTCGGGCCAATTGGTACAGTTTATTAGTTAAAATCACCCATGTTTCAGAGATCGACTGCTCTGACCTTTGCGCGTTACAACTTGAATATCTCTCAGTACAGGGCTTTAATACTGGTTCCGTTTGTTTCTAATGAAGCTAGACTCAAAATGGAATCTGTACATATAAGGCATGACTCCTGATTCTTTCTGGATAATTTATAGTAAATTTTTAAAGTTGCAACAGGGGACCCAGAAACCGTTCCGGCCCTGTCCACAATAGCATTAATATCTCTTAACATGTAACTCCTATGACCGTTTTGTTTCTTCCATATGAAAGTAGACTCATCAAGGTTAATTTACATAACTTATTCACTATTTAATACCATTCCTACAAATTTTGGTGATTTTTCAAAACCACTTCACTGCTGCTGCCCGCATCTGTTTTCAAGGTAGGTCTTATCTATTTGTAGTCTCCATGATCCAACTAGTCTTGCCATAAATAGGTTCACCTATGACCATTTTAGCCATTCCAATGGCTGATCATGTGACCAACACTCCCATTTCCAATCCATAATTACATCATGAAACCATATATATATATATACAAATCACAAATGGTCTAAGTTCGTACTTGACTTCTACGAGCCATTTTCGCATGGCCGTACACATATACATCACAACACAATTGAACCGACAAGGGTAGTCCTATACATGCCATTTCAAAGTTCAACCAAAATTATACCAAAATGGAGGCTTTGATAGTGTAGATGACTTCGACTTTAATGATCCCGAATCCGTTTGCTATCGAGCAAAATCTATAAAAAGAGAGCCAAAGCAACGGGTAAGCATTTTATGCTTAGTAAGTCTCAAGGAATAAAATCAGCTTTAATTAAAGCAATACATTCACATAGCCAAATGCATCATTTCATTAATACACATTCACATAATCATTCTTACTTCACACTTCGTCATTATATACTTTCACAAGGTATCAACCACTTCAATAGTGATATTCGTTAGTCGATTGAGCGAATGTTGCTCAAACATGTCGACTTTTCCAATGCACATATAAACATACCTTATTCTTTGGGCTTTTCGAGCGCACTAATTGAATTTATTACAGCAACCAACACTCACCTCCAGCCCAAGCTTCTTCGAATACAACCGGATATAACCACGCGCACGAATGCCTTGGTCTTAGCCCGGATAGAACGACTTGCACGAATGCCTTCGAAGTCTTAGCCGGATGTAGCCGCTAGCACAATTGCCTTGGTCTTAACCGGATATAATTTCCAGCATAAATGTCTTCGGACTTAGCCCGGATATCATTCAATTGCTCATGCACACATACATCAATAATCATTAGACATTCATGTTTCATTTTCGTTACTAAGGCTCAAACACAAAGGTAATCACTAGCATAATCGCCTTCGGGACTTACCCGGGTATCATTCAAATAATCATACACACATAAATCGATAATCATTACACATCCATATTTCATTTCACATAATTCAAGTAGGGTCACTTCTTGAGGACTTACCTCGTATGTTGTCGAACGGCTTTTACGGCTATTCGATCACTTTTTCCTTCCCCTTGTCCAATTGTGGCCCTCTAAGCTCTTGAGCTAATTCAAACAAATTTAATTTATTAAAACCTCATTATGCTAGCTTATGGCCGAATATGACAAGGAGTTTAAATGGTCATATGGCCACCCTTTAGCTTGAATACACAATGGTCATGCACATTTTATACTACATTAAGCAATTCAATAAAATTCATTCAAGCATCAAGGAAAAGCTAAGGCCATCAATAGGCTACCTAAGGCCGAATATACATGTCCAATTTGAGGCCAATTATCCACTTAATACCACACAAAAAAAACAGCATGCATTTTACTAGTTAATGTTTTACATATTGTGGCTCAATACTTATAATATAGCATCAAGCACTCATATGGCCGATTATACTTGCAATTTCACAAACATTCTTCAACATTTTCTTCTTTAAACAAACATATTCATCACTTACTTCATAACCAAAACATCATGTGCAAACATATATATACATATATGTGCATGGCCGAATTTCAAGGTGCCCATAGCCATCCAAAACACAAATTTCAACTATCATGCAAGAAGCATGAACCATGCTCATGAATGCATCATGGCCGAATACATCACAATCATGCCCCTTTCAACTTCAATCATGGTTAAACAAAAAAGAAAACTCAAAGTCTTACTCAAGATGGCTACAAAGAAATTTCAAGAGTAGACAATCCATCTTTGCATGCATCATCATCAAGCTTCACACTTAGCATGCAATGGCTTTATCACCATATTCACTTGGGCAATTTCATTCCCATGACATAACAAAGATTTGAACCATGGGCTAACAAGAACATCAATCTAGCAACCAAAAACATGCATGAATCTCATGGCACAACCTCAAACATACCTTACTCTTGATGCAAGTATAGCCAACCTCTTCCTAATCCTCTTCCAAACCAAGTATGAAGCAAAACTCCTTCCTTATCCTTAGTATTTTCGGCCAAAAGGAGAGTGAAAATAGATGAACAAATTTTTTTTTTCTTTGTTTTTGTTTCTCTCATGTACGGCACTAGGGGGGGGGGAAAGCATCCACACTCATTTTTTTTTTCATTTCTTTACCCATGCTCTTATTTTATTATTTCTAACATCCACCACTAGCAAAACATGTTTAAGACATGTTTTCTTTTGCCCATCTTCATCACCATGGCCGGCCACTTCCTTATCTTTGGGTAAATTGACATGCAAAACCATTCTTTTGCATGCATATACTATTAGACCATTGAAGATTGGCCTATCACCTTTCAACAATGTTTCATATAAGTCCATCTTAATAAATTCACATAGAAATGATCAAATTAATGCATGCAACTTTCACACATGCATTTGCTAACATCATAAACATAGAATATAACTTTTAATTACTTATAAGACTCGGTTTAATGGTCCCGACACCACTTCCCGACTAGGGTCAAATTAGGATGTCACAACTCTCCCCACTTAAGAAATTTTCGTCTCGAAAATCTTACCGTAAATAGGTTTGGATATCGCTCTTTCATAGAGTTCTCGGTCTCCCAAGTAGCTTCTTCTATCCCGTGCTTGAGCCATAACACTTTCACTAGCGGAACCCGCTTGTTTCGCAACTCTTTCACTTCCCATGATAGGATACTAATCGATTCTTCCTCATAACTCATATTAGCTTGAATTTCAATTTCTGATGGACTAATCATGTGCGATGGATCGGATCTATAGTGTCGAAGCATCGAAACATGAAAGACATCGTGAACCTTTTCGAGTTCAAGGGGCAAAATCAAATGATATGCCATCGACCGAAGTCGCCGGATATCTCATATGGCCCAATGAACCTCGGGCTCAACTTGCCCTTACGGCCGAATCGAGTATCTTTTCCAAGGCGATACCTTGAGAAACACTTTATCACCCACGATACTCGATATCCTTACGCTTCAGATCCGCTGCGACTTCTGACAATCGGAGGCTATCTTCAGACTTTCACGGATTACTTTCACTTTCTGTTCAGCATCTCTAATCAAATCCACCCCGAAAATCTTGCTTTCACCGAGCTCGGTCCAAAACAATGGTGTACGACATTTACGATCGTACAAAGCCTCGTAGGTGCCATCTTAATACTTGATTGAAAGTTGTTGTTGTAAGCGAATTCAATCAACGGCAAATACCGCTCCCATGAACCACTAAACTCGAGGACGCAACATCTCAACATATCCTCAAGTATCGAATTATCCGCCGGATTGACCATCGGTTTGGGGGTGAAAGGCGGTGCTGAAATGCAACTTGGTATCCAAAGCTTCTTGCAACTTTTTCCAAAATCGCGAGGTAAATCTCGGATCTCTATCCGACACGATGGAAATAGGCACCCGTGTAATCTCACAACTGAGAACGTATAATTCGGCTTATTTGTCCATTGAAAAATCCGACGCACGGGACAAAGTGAGCCGACTTAGTCAATCTATCTACCACGACCCAAACCGCATCCTTCTTACTCACGACAATGGCGATCGATACAAAGTCCATTGTGACTCGATCCCATTTCCACTCGGGTATCGTGATTGGTCAAGTAATCTGAAGGCGCTTGATGTTCCGCTTTCACTTGTTGACATATTAAACATCCGGAAACAAAGTCGGAGATGTCTCGTTTCATACCATGCCACCAAAACCGACGTTTCAAATCGTTGTACATCTTCGTACTCCTCGTGGATTGCCATTCGGCTACAATGGGCTTCATTCGTAATTATCGAAATGAGTTCAATTCTTTGGAACACACAGACGACTTTTGAACCTCAAACAATCGTCATCATCGATTTGAAACTCCGAGTCCTTGTTCGGAACACACTCAGCCCGTTTTGCAGCCAACTCGTCATCGACTTTCTGAGCTTCTCGAATTTGGTGTATCAATAATGGTTTGGCTTTCAATTCAGCTACTAACACACCGTCGGATCGAATGACAAGTGCACATTCATCGTCAGAAGTGAATAATGATTTACGACTCAAGGCATCCGCAACCACATTCGCCTTTCGGGTGATAGTCAATGACCACTCATAATCCTTTAACAGCTCGAGCCAACGTCTTTGTCGCAGATTTAAGTCTCTTTGGGTCATCAAATATTTGAGACTTTTGTGATCCGAGTACACATGGCACCTCTCACCAAATAAGTAATGTCGCCAAATCTTTAAGGCGAATACGATGGCGCCAATTCGAGATCATGGGTCGGATAATTTTTCTCATGTGGCTTTAATTGCCTCGACGATAGGCCACAACTCGACCTTCTTGCATCAATACACAACCTAACCCAAGTAGGGAGGCGCCACTATAGATGACAAACTCTTTGCGGATTCGGGTTGCACTAGAATTGGGGCTTCACCAAATAAGTTTTCATTGATCGAAACTTTTCGACATTTCTCCGTCCATTCGAACTTAACATCCTTTTGGAGTAGCCGTCATCGGCGTGGCTATCGTTGAGAAACCTTTACAAATCGTCGGTAATAACCAAGCAAGCCCCAAAAAGCTCCGAACCTCAAGAATATTTCTGAGGCTTCCAATTAAGTATGGCTGAAATTTTATTCGTCGACTCGAATACCCGATGCAGATACCACATGACCCAAGAAGCTAACCTCTCTTAACCGAACTCACACTTCTTGAACTTAGCATATAATTGCTTATCCCGTAAAATTTGCAAAGACTAACCTCGTGTGTTCAAAGATGTTCGATCTCATTCCTTGAATAGACCAAGATGTCATCAATGAACACGACTACGGATCGATCCAAATATGGTCTCAAGATCCGATTCATTAAATCCATAAATACCGTAGGGGCATTAGTAAGCCCAAACGACATCACTAGGAACTCATAGTGACCATATCTCGCTCAAGGCGGTCTTGGGTACGTCCGAATCTCGGATTCGCAATTGATAATAGCCCGATCTCAAATCTATTTTCGAGAACACCGAGGCTCCTTCAGCTTGATCGAACAAGTCATCGATACGCGGTAACGGATATTTGTTCTTTATCGTCGCTTTATTAAGTCGACGATAGTCGATGCACAACCTCATGGTTCCATCCTTCTTTTCACAAACAACACCGGCGCACCCTAAGGCGAACAACTCAAGAGCAAAACCTCTATCCACCAATTCTTGCAATCGAGCTTTCAACTCCTTTAATTCGTTGGTGCCATACGACACGGAGCTATCGAAATTAGAGTGGTACCGGTACCAATTCGATGCCAAAATCTATTTCCGAACAGTGGTAAACCCGGCAATTCTTCAGGGAAAACATCCGGGTATTCACAAACCACGAGCACAGATTCGGGTTTCTTTTCTGATTCCTTGTCATCGAGCACGTACGCAAGGTACGCTTCGCACCCTTTTCTTACATATTTCCGGGCCAACATTGCTGATATTATAGCTGGCAACCCCTTTAAGTCTGTAGACTCAACCCGAATTATCTCATTATTCGCGCACCTCAAATCGATAGTCTTGCTTTTGCAATTTACAACCGCATCGTGCATGGTCAACCAATCCAAACCAAGAATAACGTCAAATTCATCGAACGGCAAAAGCATCAAGTCCGCCGGAAAACAAGAACCTCGGAACACTAGGGGACTTTTCTTACACACTTTGTTGACAAGCACGTAATGACCCAAGGGGTTTGACACCTGAATTACAAACTCAGTAGACTCAATAGGCAAAGTCTTCTTTGGATGCTAAGGTTTCACATATATAAGAATGAGTAGAACCGGGGTCAATCAAAGCAATCACATTAGTATTGAAAAGAGTGAAAGTACCGTAATGACATCCGGAGAGGCAAAGCATCCTCGGCGTGCGGCTGATGGCATAAGTCCTAGCAGAGCACGAGCCTCAGATCCGATGGTAGCATCTCTAGATCCTCTTTGACTGCCACTGACATTGCCCATATTTCTAGGTGGCCTACCCCGAGCAGTGGTAGCACCCGGGTTTCCACTTTGACTTACATTTTGTTCAAGCATCCTCGGGCAATCCTTCATAAAGTGGTCGGCCGATCCACACTTATAGCAGAGCGATCACGGAACCAACAGCTCCCAGAATGCCATTTTCCACAATGCAGACACTCCGCCTCTCTCGGCGATCATTTCCACCATCGGCGATCAAGTGACTCGTAGTCACAGGGTCGATCGCGTCCTCGTCTAGAAAAGCCCAAGCGCCTCTAGACCGGCTCACATCATCTCGAAATCTCTTCGATTCTGTTGAAGAGACTTTCCGAGGACCTCTTCGAATTCTCCGGTTCCCACATCGACTTTTTGTTTCTCCTTTCTAAGCTCTTGACTTTACAAGCTCGCTCAACAAGTACTACGAACTCTCGTATTTCGAGAATGCCAACGAACATCCTTATATCATTATTCAGCCCATCCTCAAGCGTTTACACATAATAGCTTCGGACGAAATGCATTCTCGCTGCATCGCTAAGCCTCACAAATTTTCGTCAGAGTGGTAATCGACATAGAACCTTGCTTAAGATCAAGAAATTCCTTCGCTTTTGGTCGATGAATCTCGATCGATATACTTTTTGAACTCGGTTTGAAAGAATTCCCAAGTCACTTGCTCTCTAGGCACCACAAAAGTCGAGTACTCCACCAATAGTAGGCGGAATCGCGTAGCAAGGAGATGGTACACTTTAGGCACTCATCGGTGTACAAGATAGCTCATCGAGCACCCGGATAGTGTTGTCCAACCAAAATTCAGCTCGCTTCGGCATCATCATCATCCGTAGCTTTGAATTTGGTGGCCCCATGTTTTCGAATCCTATCGATTGGGGCTTACTTGACCTTATTTGGTCGATTCTGGGAGGTATTGTAGGTCTTGGGGTTGCATTTGTCGGGAATGGAGGTTGTGGAACAGTAGTGTTAGTTCGAATGTATTGGTTAAACCATTCATTCATCACACTATAAAAGGCTTGCCTAGCCTCATCATTCGGATTGCTGGCCATAGGTTGAGAGTCATGGCGCTGTCCTCGCGTGGGAGCAGCGCCACACTCTCCACATCATCAGCTATCGCTCGGTTGGGATCGGGATCCATTACTATAAACAACACAAAGTCAAATTGTCGTAAATCACCACACTATCGATTCATCATTTAATGGCATGTATAGCTAGACCCCAAACACATCACGGTAGTCCTAGAATCGACTAAACCGTGGCTCGATACCAATAAAATTGTAACACCCGAACCCGAGACCATCGGATTGTCGGACACGAGGGTTAACAAGCCAAATCCACATGTTTCGCCCATCAATTTGACATTTCCAGTCAGGCTGGAAAACTGCGTCACTGTCGCCTTAAAAATCATATCTCGAGTTTCAAAACTTGGAAACTGTTTTCGTAAATTTTTACTGAATTTAGACTCATATATCCATCCATGGATTTATTTCTAGAATTTTTGGTCGGGCCAATTGGTACAGTTTATTAGTTAAAGTCACCCATGTTACAGAGATAGACTGCTCTGACCTTTGCGCGTTACAACTTGAATATCTCTCTGTACAGGGCTTTAATACTGGTGCCGTTTGTTTCTAATGAAGCTAGACTAAAAATGGAATCTGTACATGTAAGGTATGACTCCTGATTCTTTCTGGATAATTTATAGTAAATTTTTAAAGTTGCGACAGGGGACCCAGAAACCGCTCTGGCCCTGTCTCACAATAGCATTAATATCTCTTAACATGTAACTCCTATGACCGTTTCGTTTCTTCCATATGAAAGTAGACTCATCAAGGTTCATTTACATAACTTATTCACTATTTAATACCATTCCTACAAATTTTGGTGATTTTTCAAAACCACTTCACTGCTGCTGCCCGCATCTGTTTTCAAGGTATGTCTTATCTATTTGTAGTCTTCATGATCCAACTAGTCTTGCCATAAATAGGTTCACCTATGACCATTTTAGACATTCCAATGGCTGATCATGTGACCAACACTCCCATTTCAATCCATAATTACATCATGAAACCATATATATATATATATACAAATCACAAATGGTCTAAGTTAGTACTTGACTTCTACGAGCCATTTTCGCATGGCCGCACACATATACATCACAACACAATTGAACCGACAAGGGTAGTCCTATACATGCCATTTCAAAGTTCAACCAAAAATTATACCAAAATGGAGGCTTTGATAGTGTAGATGACTTCGGCTTTATTGATCCCGAATCCGTTTGCTATCGAGCAAAATCTATAAAACAGAGAGCCAAAGCAAATGGGTAAGCATTTTTATGCTTAGTAAGTCTCAAGGAATAAAATCAGCTTTAATTAAAGCAATACATTCACATAGCCAAATGCATCATTTCATTAATACACATTCACATAATCATTCTTACTTCACACTTCATCATTATATACTTTCACAAGGTATCAACCACTTCAATAGTTGATATTCATTAGTCGATTGAGCGAATGTTGCTCAAACATGTCGACTTTTCCAATGCACATATAAACATACCTTATTCTTTGGGCTTTTCGAGCGCATTAATTGAATTTATTACAGCAACCAACACTCACCTCCAGCCCAAGCTTCTTGAATACAACCGGATATAACCACGTGCACGAATGCCTTGGTCTTAGCCGGATAGAATGACTTGCACGAATGCCTTCGGTCTTAGCCGGATGTAGCCGCTAGCACAATTGCCTTGGTCTTAACCGGATATAATTTCCAGCATAAATGACTTGGGACTTAGCCGGATATCATTCAATTGCTCATGCACACATACATCAATAATCATTAGACATTCATGTTTCATTTTCGTTACTAAGGCTCAAACACAAAGGTAATCACTAGCATAATCGCCTTCGGGACTTAGCAGGGTATCATTCAAATACTCATACACACATAAATCGATAATCATTACACATCCATATTTCATTTCACATAATTCAAGTAGGGTCACTTCTTGAGGACTTACCTCGGATGTTGTCGAACGGCTTTTACGGCTATTCGATCACTTATTCCTTCCCTTGTCCAATTGTGGCCCTCTAAGCTCTTGAGCTAATTCAAACAAATTTAATTTATTAAAACCTCATTATGCTAGCTTATGGCGAATATGACAAGGAGTTTAAATGGTCATATGGCCACCCTTTAGCTTGAATACACAATGGTCATGCACATTTTATACTACATCAAGCAATTCAATACAATTCATTCAAGCATCAAGGAAAAGCTAAGGCCATCAATAGGCTACCTAAGGCCGAATATACATGTCCAATTTGAGGCCAATTATCCACTTAATACCACACAAAAAAACAGCATGCATTTTACTAGTTAATGTTTTACATATTGTGGCTAAATACTTATAATATAGCATCAAGCACTCATATGGCCGATTATACTTGCAATTTCACAAACATTCTTCAACATTTTCTTCTTTAAACAAACATATTCACCACTTACTTCATAACCAAAACATCATGTGCAAACATATATATACATATATGTGCATGGTCAATTTCAAGGTGCCCATAGCCATCCAAAACACAAATTTTAACTATCATGCAAGAAGCATGAACCATGCTCATGAATGCATCATGGCGAATACATCACAATCATGCCCTTTCAACTTCAATCATGGTTAAACAAAAAGAAAACTCAAAGTCTTACTCAAGATGGCTACAAAGAAATTTCAAGAGTAGACAATCCATCTTTGCATGCATCATCATCAAGCTTCACACTTAGCATGCAATGGCTTTATCACCATATTCACTTGGGCGAATTTCATTCCCATGACATAACAAAGATTTGAACCATGGGCTAACAAGAACATCAATCTAGCAACCAAAAACATGCATGAATCTCATGGCACAACCTCAAACATACCTTACTCTTGATGCAAGTATAGCCAACCTCTTCCTAATCCTCTTCCAAACCAAGTATGAAGCAAAACTCCTTCCTTATCCTTAGTATTTTCGGCCAAAGGAGAGTGAAAATAGATGAACAAAATTTTTTTTCTTTGTTTTGTTTCTCTCATGTACGGCACAAGGGGGAAGTATCCACACTCATTTTTTTTCATTTCTTTACCCATGCTCTTATTTTATTATTTCTAACATCCACCACTAGCAAAACATGTTTAAGACATGTTTTCTTTTGCCCATCTTCATCACCATGGCCGGCCACTTCCTTCTCTTTGGGTAAATTGACATGCAAAACCATTCTTTTGCATGCATATACTATTAGACCATTGAAGATTGGCCTATCACCTTTCAACAATGTTTCATATAAGTCCATCTTAATAAATTCACATAGAAATGATCAAATTAATGCACGCAACTTTCACACATGCATTTGCTAACATCATAAACATAGAATATAACTTTTAATTACTTATAAGACTCGGTTTAATGGTCCCGACACCACTTCCCGACTAGGGTCAAATTAGGGATGTCACAGTTATGTTCTGGTAATACCCTGTATCCTATTCCGGCGACGGTAATGGGTAAAGGGTGTTACATTTAGTGGTATCAGAGCTATAGTTTAGTCGGTTCTTGGACTAATAAAGTGTGTGTAAAAGTCTAGCTATACATGCCATAAAAATATTGTGATAGTATGGTGACTCCTGATTATTCTAAACTGTGTTTTGTTTTAATATAGTAATGGATCCTCGAAGGGCTGCGGTGATGATCTTTGCTAGTAATGCGCCGGCTCCCGCACAAGGGACCGCTACTGTGGGAAAGTAGATCCGAGACATTGAGACAAGGAGATGAGGCTCGGATGCCTTTCTCCAAATGATGAACAATTGGTATATGAATTTATTCGAGCAAATTCAAATGCTCAACCTCCTCCACCCCTCCTATACCTCGGGCGATTCCTGCAGCTGCTCAAGGTATAGATTTGGTAAGAATGAACAAGCATCCGGTTGACAAGATTCAAAACAAGGGCCAAAGAGTTTAGAGCAAAGGTCGATGATGATCCCGAGAAAGCGGAATTTCGGCTTGAAAATTCTACCGTGTATTTGATGAGCTCTCATGTACACCGAGGAATGCTTAAAGTGTCTTTGTATCACTTTTGAGAGATTGACTTACCACTGGTGGAAGACTTTGGTTGCATGGTGCCAAAAGAAAAAGTTACTTGGGATTTCTTCCAGAAGAATTTAGAAAGAAATACTTAAGTCGGCGATTTATTGATCAAAAATGGAAGGAGTTCCTTGAATTGAAGCAGGGAAAGTGTCTCAGAGCGAGTATGAACGCGAATTTGTAAGACTCAACAAGTATGCCTGAGAATGTGTGTCCACCGAGGCCATTATGTGTAGAAGATTTGAAGATGGGCTGAATGAGGACATTAAAGTGCTTGTAGGAATTTTAGAGTTGAAAGAATTTGTAGTATTGGTTGATCGAGCTCTTAAAGCCAAGAATTGAACAAAGAAAGAAGAAAAGTCGCTATTGAGGCCGAGATGTCGAAAAAGACAGATAAGCAAGCCATTTCAATCTCAACCAAAGAGGTCCAAAGAGACAAACCCTCGAATGACAGTTTCAATTGGGGATTCACAGAGATCGTGGTAGAGCATATTCGGGTCTAAAGCTCAAGCTACTTGGTGGCAAGTATGGGTAATGTGTGACCTAGAAAGCCCGAGTGTCGACAATGTGGCGAGCAACATTATGGTGAGTGTTGGGAGACCGAGCGAGCTTGTTTCTGTGTGGTTCTCATGAGCATTTTATTAGAGATTGTCCAGAGAAAGTTAAAGAAGAAAGATTTGAGTGCTAGATGAATACCACCGCTAGTAGAGGTAGACCACCGAGAAATACTTGGAGGTGGGACTAGTAGTAAAGCTGTGATGAAAGATTTAACGGCAAGATCGGGCTAGAGCACTGCTAGAGCTTATGCTATACGTGCGAGAAGATGCATCATCTCCCGATGTCATTACTGGTACATTTTCTCTCTATGATACTATTGTTATTGCATTGATTGATCCCGGGTCCACTCATTCCTATATTTGTATGAATTTAGTATCCAATAAAAAGTTGCCTGTTGAATTTACTGAGTTTACGATTAAAGTGTCGAACCCTTAGGCCAATATGTGCTAGTTGACAAGGTTTGCAAGAATTGCCCATTAATGATTCAAGGTCACTGCTTTTCCGCCAACTTGATCTTTGTTACCATTTGGTGAGTTTGACGTTATCTTGGGAATGGACTGGTTAACATTGTATGATGCTAAGGTAGATTGTAAACAAAAGACACTAGAGTTGAAATGTGAAAATGGAGAAATTCTGTGGGTTGAAACAGATGAATCAAATAAATTGCCTATGGTGATTTCGCACATGTCTGCACAGAAATACATGAGAAAAGGGTGTGAAGCTTATCTGGCTTATGTAATGAATATTGAGTTGCCTCAACTGAAATTTGAATCGATCGACCAGATAGTCGTGAGTTTCAGATGTATTTCGGAGGAATTGACTAGGTTGCCTCCAACGAGAGATAGATTTTGCCATTGATTTGTTACTGGCATCGCACCGATCTCGATTGCTCCATATAGAATGGCTCGATGAATTAAAAGAATTGAAGGCTCGATTGCAGGAGTTAATAGACAAGGGATTTGTGAGACCGAGTTTCTCTCCCCTGGGTGCTCTGTATTATTCAGAAGAAGAAGGATGGTTCAATGAGACTTTGCATTGATTACCGCTACCAATAATGTGACTATAAAGAACAAGTACCCATTGCCGAGGATTGATGATTTATTCGATCGGTTAAAGGGGCCACAAGTGTTTTCAAAGATTGATTTGAGGTCCGGTTACTACCATTGAGAGTTAAGGAGTCGATGTGCCGAAACCGCCTTTAGGACAAGGTATGGACATTATGAGTTTCTTGTGATGCCTTCGCTTAACAAATGCTCCAGCTATATTTATGGACTTAATGAATCGGATCTTCCGGCCATATTTGGATAATTTTGTAGTAGTGTTTATAGATGACATTTTAATTTATTCTCGAGATGAGTCTGAACATGCGAACACTTGAGAACTATATTGCAGATCTTGAGAGAAAAGAAACTGTTTGCCAAGTTTAGTAAAAGTGAGTTCGGCTTCGTGAAGTCGGATTTTATGGGCATATAGTCTCGGTGATGGTATTCGGTGGATCCAAGCAAGATTTGCGATCGTTGATTGGAAACCGCCAAGAATGTATCCGAGGTTAGAAGCTTTTAGGCTTAGCCGTATTATAGACGTTTTGTTGAAGGATTTTCGATGATTGCCTCTCCTATGACTAAGTTGTTGCAAAAGAATGTTAAGTTTGAATGGACTGATAAATGTCACCAAAGTTTTGAAAAGTTGAAAGCACGATTGATTGAAGCACCAATTTTAGTACAGCCCGAGTCGGAAAGGAGTTCGTAATTTATAGTGATGCATTATTGATGTGCCTTGGATGTGAGTTGATGCAAGAGGGTAAAGTGGTAGCTTATGCTTGAGGCAGTTAAAACCGCATGAGAAGAACTATCCGCACATGATTTGAACTGGCGACTATTGTTTTTGCCTTGAAGATTTGGTGACATTATTTGTACGGTGAAAATGCCGAATTTTTACCGATCACAAAAGTTTGAAGTACTTGATAAATCAAAAGGATCCGAATCTGCTGACAGCGAAGATGGGTTGAATTATTAAAGGATTATGATCTAGTGATTGATTATCATCCGGAAAAGCAAATGAAGTTCTTGACGCCTTGAGCGAAAATTTCTTTTTACTTTGAGAGCCATGAACACGGGGTTAGCATTGTCGATGATAGGTCAATCTTAGCGAGATGAGAGCTAAACCGTTATTTCTCCGCTTGATTTGTGATGCTCAAAAGAATGATAGTGAGTTGCGGATCAAGAGAACTCAATGCGAATCGAGTTACGACTCGATTTTCGAGTTGGACCGGATGACTGCTTGATGTTTCGAGGCAGTGATATGTGTCTTGAAAAACGATAAATTGATTCGAAAATATTACATGAGGCGCATAATGGTGTTTATCGGTTCATCCTGGTAGCACAAAATGTACAATGATTTAAAGAAGTATTGGTGGCGGTATGAAAAGGACATTTCTGAATTTGTAACCAAGTGTTTGATCGTCAACAAGTAAAATTTGAACATCAAGTGCCTTCAGGATTACTTCAACCGTAATGGTGCTCGAGTGGAAATGGGACAAGATTACCATGGATTTTGTAACCGGTTTGCCTTTAACTCCTAAAAAGAAGGATCTTTGTTTGGGTAGTGGTTGATAGATTAACAAAGTCAGCCCACTTTATACCAAAGACGCACCGATTACTCACTTGATAAATTAGCGAATTATATATTGCTGAAATTGTGAAGTTGCACGGAGTACCTATGTCTATAATATCAGATAGAGATCCAAGATTTACCTCGAGATTTTGGAAAAAGTTACAAGAAGCTTTGGGTACAAAATTGAACTTTAGTACCGCATTTCATCCACAAACAGATGGTCAAACGGAAAGAGTAATCCAGGTACTCGAAGATATGCTTAGATGCCGTGTTTTAGAATTTGGAGGTAGTTGGGAGAAATATCTATCTTTGATTGAGTTTGCCTACAATAACAGTTATCAATCAAGTATACAAATGGCACCATACGAAGCCTTGTATGGTCGTAAGTGTCGGACTCCTTTATATTGGACCGAGCTTAGTGAGAAACAGATTCATGGAGTTGATCTAGTTAAAGAAACCAAGAGAAAATAAAAGTAATTCGGGATTGCTTGAAAGTCGCTTCAGATCGACAACAATCATATGCTGATTTAAAAGAAAAGAGATTGAATTTCGGTGGGTGATAAAGTGTTCTTGAAGGTGTCACCATGGAAAAGATTCGAGATTTAGTCAAAAGGCAAGTTGAGTCCGCGTTTTATTGGGCCGCACGAGATTATCGAGAGAATTGGACCAATGGCATATCGGTTGGCCTTACTGGGTAGAGTTAGAAAGAATTCATAACGTGTTTCATGTATCAATGTTATGACGTTATCGCTCGATCCTTCACATGTGATTTCCCCAATGAAATTGAGATTCGATCGATATGACCTATGAGGAGGAACCAATAAAGATTTTGGCTCGAGAGGTTAAACAGTTAAGAAATAAAAGTATAGCTTTAGTGAAAGTATTGTGGCACGACATGGGATAGAAAAGGCTACGTGGGAACCCGAGGAAGCTATGAGGAAACAAAGACTCAAACCTCTTTCTGGGTAAGATTTTCGGGACGAAAATCTCAAAAGGGGGAGAATTGTGACAACCCGAATTAGGGCCTAATCGAATAGTGGTTTCGTGACCACAAATCCGAGATAGAAATAATTGTTTTATAATTATTTTCGGGTTTATGATATGATTGCATGATTGTGTGAAAATATCGCGATGAAATTCTATGCCTAAAGTGCTTAAATTGAAAGTAGAGACTAAATCGAATAAGTTGCAAAATTTGCATCCCGGAAGTTTTTAGTATGAAATTGTTTTGGAATATTAATTAGGAGGTCTTAAATAGCAATTTGACCAATTTTAAGTTCATGGACAAAATTAGGACATGGAAGGAATTTTGAAAGTTTAGTAAGGAGGGCATTTTGGTCATTTGGATATTAAATGAAATAAAATGGGAAAAATAACACAAAATTTATCATCATCCTCCTTAGTTGCTACCGAATTCTCCCTCTCTCCATAGCTAGGGTTTCTTCAATTTTCAAGCTCCATAGTAAGTGATTCCAAGCCCGCTTTTAATGTTCTTTACGTTTTGGAATCCGGAAGCTCGATTAAGCTTATGCTAGTAATAATTTAACCTAGGGTTCATATTTGGAAAAATACCCATAGGTGAAATTTGTGTATTTTGATGTTTTATGATAGAATATGAGGTTTTAAATTATGTTAAATAACTTGTGCTACTCGGTTTTAAGTGAAAACGAGTAAAAGCAAGATAATCAGTAAAAATACCTATTGTTCATAACTATATGATAGAGTGAGAATTTGATGTTGTTGTAGAAGAGAAAATGTTTAGCATATCATAAAACATAAGAATAAGGGCTGAAATTAAATTCCCGAGCCTAGGGCAAAATTGTAATTTTGTAAAAGTTAGGGGCAAAATGTAATTTTTCCATGATGTGATTTTTGGATTGAAATAAATAGTATGAGTATTAAATGAGCTATATGTGTTATTATAGATCAAGAAAGACGCGAATTGATCTCGAGCGGGGAAGGAAAAAGTTTTGGACTAAATTGCAAAATTTCCACATTTTGCACCAAGGTAAGTTTGTATGTAAATATTACAATAATTTCATGTACATTCTTATATTTCAGCCTATTATATAAATATACTAGCTGATGTTAAAATATAAATCGACTATTGGAAGAATGGAAATAAATATAGAGAGAGAGATCCCGGTTGAACATTGGAGAGATCGAAAGAAATAGAGGAGCGTAGCTAGGTCACATGTATGATGCCTTGAGTGCACATCATGTGTACAAGAAAGCTACGAGACACCAGTAGTAGCTAGGTCACATGTGTGATACGAGATGTATCCCATGTAGACAAGAGAGCTACGTGAAAGATAAATGTAGCTAGGTCGCATGCGTGATTCCAAGTGAAGGACACCATGTAGATAAGAGAGCTACGTGAAAGATAAATGTAGCTAGGTCGCATGCATGATTCCAAGTGAAGGACACCATGTAGACAAGAGAGCTACGAGACAAATCGGTTAGGTCGCATGAGTGGTACTAAGTGTTCACCATGTGTACAAGAGAGCCGAACTAAACGAAGTATGATGGTGGGGCTGTGTGCTGAAACCATTAAATATCGAGGATTGATCCGAATTGTTCAACGGGATGGTTTTGTGGTGATATTGTGGTTTGGACCTACACTTATGGTGAATGAAATGTGGTGAGAATGATTTGTGGTATATACATATATAAGATAAAATGAGGTTAGCATAAAGAATGTGTGAAAGAGTGAAATTAGCATTAAAACTGTTTTTAGATGGTAGCAGTGATGTGATTTTGAAAAATCACCAAAAATAGGAGGAATATAATTAAAATTAAATTTTAATGAGTCTACTTTCATATAAAAGAAACAGAGCAAGCAAAGGAATTCTATATTTTGAGATATTTACAATTGTATGTGACTTGCTCAGGATGAATACATGATCCCCTGTTCCAACTTTTAAAAATCATTAAAAATTGTACAAAGCAAATTAAGAAATATAGTTTACATGCCTAAATTCCTTATTGAGACTAGTTTTAAATGAAACAGACTTCAGGGTTGTTTGAATTGTGTACTGATAGAAATTCAATTCGTAGTGAGCAGAGGTCGATCAATGAAGTCAGGTAACAGGGAAATTTTAACTAATAAACTGTACTAATCGAATGAACCAAAATTATAGAAAAAAATTACCAAAAATATTTATGAGTCTAGATTCAGGGAAATTTTACAGATTTGAATTTCAAGTTTTGTAACTCGAGTTATGATTTATTTAGTGAATATGACGCAGCAGAGACAG
The DNA here is from genome assembly GCF_025698485.1 of Gossypium arboreum. NCBI lineage: Eukaryota > Viridiplantae > Streptophyta > Magnoliopsida > Malvales > Malvaceae > Gossypium > Gossypium arboreum. The sequence continues at coordinate 55,978,863 of NC_069071.1, read as the reverse complement.
CTTAATCAAAGTGGAATGAATAGTGAAGTTAAAATAGATATACTTGAATTGTTGTGTAAACATGTTAGATTCTTTAATTAGTATTTACATACTTACTTACCAAGCTATAAGCTTACTTTGTTTCTCTCTTTTGTCTTATAGTATCCTTCGGCTTGCTCAGGAGTTAAGGATCGTGAAGATCTACCCGCACTATCATACTTTAGGGTATTTGAACTAAACGTTTTGAATTATGGCATGTATAGTAGGCTTAATTATTTTGTTACGTGTCATATTTGTCTAGGTTTAAAATATTAGTTACAAGATACTCGACCGACTACTTTGTACAAGCCATTAAAGTTGGCTAATATTGTTCAAGACATATGTTATCGATGCACTATCAAATTGGATGTCATATTTATATCTCGGTTATGTTTAATGGTATGTGTTATGTTCGGTAATACCACAGTATCCTATTTCCATGACAGTAACGGGTAAGGGTGTTACATTTAGTGGTATCGAGCTATGGTTTAGTCGGTTCTCGGACTAATAAAGTTTGTGTAAAAGTCTAGCTATACATGCCATAAAAATATTGTGATAGTGTGGTGACTCGATTATTCTAAAGCTGTGTTTTGTTTTAATATAGTAATGGATCCCAAGGAACTGCGGTGATGATCTTTGCTAGTAATGCGCCGGCTCCCGCACAAGGGACCGCTACTGTGGAAAGTAGATCTCGAGACATTGAGACAAGGAGATGAGGCTCGGATGCCTTTCTCCAAATGATGAACAATTGGTATCTTGAATTTATTCGAGCAAATTCAAATGCTCAACCTCCTCCACCCCTCCTATACCTCGGGCGATTCCTCAGAGGCTGCTCAAGGTATAGATTTGGTAAGAATGAACAAGCCTCCGGTTGACAAGATTCAAAACAAGGGCCAAAGAGTTTAGAGCAAAGGTCGATGATGATCCCGAGAAAGCGGAATTCGGCTTGAAAATTCTACCCGTGTATTTGATGAGCTCTCATGTACACCCGAGGAATGCTTAAAGTGTCAGTATCACTTTTGAGAGATTGACTTACCACCGGTGGAAGACTTTGGTTGCAGTGGTGCCAAAAGAAAAAGTTACTTGGGATTTCTTCCGGGAAGAATTTAGAAAGAAATACATAAGTCAGCGATTTATTGATCAAAACGGAAGGAGTTCCTTGAATTGAAGCAGGGAAAATGTGCAGAGCGAGTATGAGCGAATTTGTAAGACTCAAAGACGTATGCCTGTGGAATGTGTGTCCACCGAGGCCATTATGTGTAGAAGATTTGAAGATGGGCTGAATGAGGACATTAAAGTGCTTGTAGGAATTTTGGAGTTGAAAGAATTTGTAGTATTGGTTGATCGAGCTCTTAAAGTCAAGAATTGAACAAAGAAAGAAGAAAAAGCGCTATTGAGGCCCGAGATGTCGAAAAAGACAGATAAGCAAGCCATTTCAATCTCAACCAAAGAGGTCCAAAGAGACAAACCCTCGAATGCAGTTTCAATTGGGGATTCACAGAGATCGTGGTAGAGCATATTCGGGTCTAAAGCTCAAGCTACTTGGTGGCAAGTATGGGTAATGTGTGACCTAGAAAGCCCGAGTGTCAAGAATGTGGCGAGCAACATTATGGTGAGTGTTGGGGACCGAGCGAGCTTGTTTCTGTGTGGTTCTCATGAGCATTTTATTAGAGATTGTCCAGAGAAAGTTAAAGAAGAAAGATTTCAGAGTGCTAGATGAATACCACCGCTAGTAGAGGTAGACCACCGAGAAATCTTGGAGGTGGGACTAGTAGTAAAAGCGTGATGAAAGATTTAACGGCAAGATCGAAGCTAGAGCACCTGCTAGAGCTTATGCTATACGTGCAGAAGAAGCATCATCTCCGATGTCATTCTTGGTACATTTCTCTCTATGATACTATTGTTATTGCATTGATTGATCCGGGTCCACTCATTCCTATATTTGCATGAATTTAGTATCCAATAAAAAGTTGCTGTTGAATTTCTTGAGTTTACGATTAAAGTGTCGAACCCTTAGGCCAATATGTGCTAGTTGACAAGGTTTGCAAGAATTGCCCATTAATGATTCAAGGTTCTTGTTTTCCGCCAACTTGATGTTGTTACCATTTGGTGAGTTTGACGTTATCTTGGGAATGGGTGGTTAACATTGTATGATGCTAAGGTAGATTGTAAACAAAAGACACTAGAGTTGAAATGTGAAAATGGAGAAATTCGTGGGTTGAAACAGATGAATCAAATAAATTGCCTATGGTGATTTCGCACATGTCCTGTATGAAATACATGAGAAAAGGGTGTGAAGCTTATCGGCTTATGTAATGAATATTGAGTTGCCTCAACTGAAATTTGAATCAGCATCGATAGTCTGTGAGTTTCGGATGTATTTCGGAGGAATTGACTAGGTTGCCTCCGAGCAGAGAGATAGATTTTGCCATTGATTTATTGTCGGCATCGCACCGATCTCGATTGCTCCATATAGAATGGCTCAATGAATTAAAAGAATTGAAGGCTCGATTGCGGGAGTTAACAGACAAGGATTTGTGAGACCGAGTTTCTCTCCCGGGTGCTCTGTATTATTCAGAAGAAGAAGGATGGTTCAATGAGACTTTGCATTGATTACCGTCGACTTAATAAGGTGACTATAAAGAACAAGTACCCATTGCCGAGGATTGATGATTTATTCGATCGGTTAAAGGGGGCCAGTGTTTTCAAAGATTGATTTGAGGTCCGGTTACTACCAAATTGAGAGTTAAGGAGTCGATGTGCCGAAAACCGCATTTAGGACAAGGTATGGACATTATGAGTTTCTTGTGATGCCTTTCGACAACAAATGCTCCACTATATTTATGGACTTAATGAATCGGATCTTCCGCCATATTTGGATAAGTTTGTAGTAGTGTTTATAGATGACATTTTAATTTATTCTCGAGATGAGTCCGAACATGCCGAACACTTGAGAACTATATTGCGATCTTGAGAGAAAAGAAACTGTTTGCCAAGTTTAGTAAAAGTGAGTTACGGCTTCGTGAAGTCGGATTTTAGGCATATAGTCTCGGTGATGGTATTCGGTGGATCCAAGCAAGATTTCTTGATCTTTGATTGAAGCGCCCAAGAATGTATCCGAGGTTAGAAGCTTTTTAGGCTTAGCCGGGTATTATAGACGTTTTGTTGAAGGATTTTCGATGATTGCCTCTCCTATGACTAAGTTGTTGCAAAAGAATGTTAAGTTTGAATGGACTGATAAATGTCAACAAATTTTTGAAAAGTTGAAAGCACGATTGATGAAGCACCAATTTTAGTACTGCCCGAGTCGGAAAGGAGTTCGTAATTTATAGTGATGCATCATTGATGTGCCTTGGATGTGTGTTGATGCAAGAGGGTAAAGTGGTAGCTTATGCTTCGAGACGCTTAAAACCGCATGAGAAGAACTATCACGCACATGATTTGGGCCGGCAAATGTTGTTTTTGCCTTGAAGATTTGGCGACATTATTTGTACGGTGAAAAATGCCGAATTTTACTGATCACAAAAGTTTGAAGTACTTGATAAATCAAAGGATCTGAATCTGCGATAGCGAAGATGGCTTGAATTATTAAAGGATTATGATCTAGTGATTGATTATCATCGGGAAAAGCAAATGTAATTCTTGGCGCCTTGAGCGAAAATTTCTTTTACTTTGAGAGCCATGAACACGGGTTAGCATTATCGATGATAGGTCAATCTTAGCGAGATGAGAGCTAAACCGTTATTTCTCCGCTTGATTTGTGATGCTCAAAAGAATGATAGTGAGTTGCGGATCAAGAGAACTCAATGCGAATCGAGTTACGACTCGATTTTCGAGTTGGACTAGATGACTGTTTGATGTTTCGAGACAGGATATGTGTGCCGAAAAACGATAAATTGATTCGAAAATATTACATGAGGCGACAATGGTTGTTTATTAGTTCATCCTGGTAGCACAAAATGTACAATGATTTAAAGAAGTTGTATTGGTGGCGGTATGAAAAGGACATTTCAATTTGTAACCAAGTGTTTGATCGTCAACAAGTAAAAGTTGAACATCAAGTGCCTTCAGGATTACTTCAACCGGTAATGGTGCTCGAGTGGAAATGGGACAAGATTACCATGGATTTTGTAACCGGTTTTCCTTTAACTCCTAAAAGAAGGATCTTTGTTTAGGTAGTGGTTGATAGATTAACAAAGTCAGCCCACTTTATACCAAGTACATACCGATTACTCACTTGATAAATTAGCGAATTATATATTGCTGAAATTGTGAAGTTGCACGAGTACCTATGTCTATAATATCGATAGAGATCCAAGATTTACCTCGAGATTTTGGAAAAAGTTACAAGAAGCTTTGGGTACAAAATTGAACTTTAGTACCGCATTTCATCCACAAACAGATGGTCAAGCAGAAAGAGTAATCCAAGTACTCGAAGATATGCTTAGATCTTGTGTTTTAGAATTTGGAGGTAGTTGGGAGAAATATCTATCTTTGATTGAGTTTGCCTACAATAACAGCTTATCAATCAAGTATACAAATGGCACCATACTGAAGCCTTGTATGGTCGTAAGTGTCGGACTCCTTTATATTGGACCGAGCTTAGTGAGAAGCAGATTCATGGAGTTGATCTAGTTAAAGAAACCAAGAGAAAATAAAAGTAATTCGGGATTGCTTGAAAGTCGCTTCAGATCGACAAAAGTCATATGCTGATTTAAAAGAAAAGAGATTGAATTTCGGTGGGTGATAAAGTGTTCTTGAAGGTGTCACCATGGAAAAGATTCGAGATTTAGTCAAAAGGCAAGTTGAGTCCGCGTTTTATTGGGCGCACGAGATTCTTGAGAGAATTGGACCAATGGCATATCGGTTGGCCTTACCGGCAGAGTTAGAAAGAATTCATAACGTGTTTCATGTATCAATGTTATGACGTTATCGTTCGATCCCTCACATGTGATTTCCCCAATGAAATTGAGATTCGATCGATATGACCTATGAGGAGGAACCAATAAAGATTTTGGCTCGAGAGGTTAAAAGCAGTTAAGAAATAAAAGTATAGCTTTAGTGAAAGTATTGTGGCACGAGACATGGGATAGAAGAGGCTACGTGGGAACCCGAGGAAGCTATGAGGAAACAAGACCCAAACCTCTTTCTGGGTAAGATTTTCGGGACGAAAATCTCAAAAGGGGAGAATTGTGACAACCCGAATTAGGGCCTAATCGAAATAGTGGTTTCGTGACCACAAATCCGAGATAGAAATAATTGTTTTATAATTATTTTCGGGTTTATGATATGATTGCATGATTGTGTGAAAATATCGTGATGAAATTCTATGCCTAAAGTGCTTAAATTGAAAGTAGAGACTAAATCGAATAAGTTGCAAAATTTGCATCCCGGAAGTTTTTAGTATGAAATTGTTTTGGAATATTAATTAGGAGGTCTTAAATAGCAATTTGACCAATTTTAAGTTCATGGACAAAATTAGGACATGGAAGGAACTTTTGAAAGTTTAGTAAGGAGGGGCATTTTGGTCATTTGGATATTAAATGAAATAAAATGGGAAAAATAACACAAAATTTATCATCATCCTCCTTAGTTGCTGCCGAATTCTCCCTCTCTCCATAGCTAGGGTTTCTTCAATTTTCAAGCTCCATAGTAAGTGATTCCAAGCCCGCTTTTAATGTTCTTTACGCTTTTGGAATCCGGAAGCTCGATTAAGCTTATGCTAGTAATAATTTAACCTAGGGTTCATATTTGGAAAAATACCCATAGGTGAAATTTGTGTATTTTGATGTTTTATGATAGAATATGAGGTTTTAAATTATGTTAAATAACTTGTGCTACTCGGTTTTAAGTGAAAACGAGTAAAAGCAAGATAATCGGTAAAAATACCTATTGTTCATAACTATATGATAGAGTGAGAATTTGATGTTGTTGTAGAAGAGAAAATGTTCAGCATATCATAAAACATAAGAATAAGGGCTGAAATTAAATTTCCGAGCCTAGGGGTGAAATTGTAATTTTGTAAAAGTTAGGGGGCAAAAATGTAATTTTTCCATGATGTGATTTTTGGATTGAAATAAATAGTATGAGTATTAAATGAGCTAAATGTGTTATTATAGATCAAGAAAGATGCGGAATTGATCTCGAACGGGGGAAGGAAAAAGTTTTGGACTAAATTGCAAAATTTCCACATTTTGCACCAAGGTAAGTTTGTATGTAAATATTACAATAATTTCATGTACATTTCAGCCTATTATATAAATATACTAGCTGATGTTAAAATATAAATCGACTATTGGAAGAATGGAAATAAATATAGAGAGAGATCCGGTTGAACATTGGAGAGATCGAATGAAATAGAGGGCGTAGCTAGGTCACATGTATGATCTTGAGTGCACATCATGTGTACAAGAAAGCTACGAGACACCCTGTAGTAGCTAGGTCACATGTGTGATACGAGATGTATCCCATGTAGACAAGAGAGCTACGTGAAAGATAAATGTAGCTAGGTCGCATGCGTGATTCCAAGTGAAGGACACCATGTAGATAAGAGAGCTACGTGAAAGATAAATGTAGCTAGGTCGCATGCATGATTCCAAGTGAAGGACACCATGTAGACAAGAGAGCTACGAGACAAATCGGTTAGGTCGCATGAGTGGTACTAAGTGTTCACCATGTGTACAAGAGAGCCGAACTAAACGAAGTATGATGGTGAAATGTGTCTTTGAAACCATTAAATATCGAGGATTGATCCGAATTGTTCAACGGGATGGTTTTGTGGTGATATTGTGGTTTGGACCTACACTTATGGTGAATGAAATGTGGTGAGAATGATTTGTGGTATATACATATATAAGATAAAATGAGGTTAGCATAAAGAATGTGTGAAAGAGTGAAATTAGCATTAAAACTGTTTTTAGATGGTAGCAGTGACGTGATTTTGAAAAATCACCAAAAATAGGAGGAATATAATTAGAGGTTGAATGAGATGTGAAATTAAATTTTAATGAGTCTACTTTCATATAAAAGAAACAGATCAAGCAAAGGAATTCTATATTTTGAGATATTTACAATTGTATGTGACTTGCTTAGGATGAATACGTGATCCCCTCTTCCAACTTTGAAAAATCATTAAAAATTGTACAAAGCAAATTAAGAAATATAGTTTACATGCCTAAATTCCTTATTGAGACTAGTTTTAAATGAAACAGACTTCAGGGTTGTTTGAATTGTGTACTGAGAGAAATTCAATTCGTAGTGAACAGAGGTCAGATCAGTCGAGCTGTGTAACAGGGGAAATTTTAACTAATAAACTGTACTAATCGGATGAACCAAAAATTATAGAAAAAAAATTACCAAAAATCTTTATGAGTCTAGATTCAGGGAAATTTTACGGATTTGAATTTCAAGTTTTGTAACTCGAGTTATGATTTATTTAGTGAATATGACGCAGCAGAGACAGCTTAATCAAAGTGGAATGAATAGTGAAGTTAAAATAGATATACTTGAATTGTTGTGTAAACATGTTAGATTCTTTAATTAGTATTTACATACTTACTTACTAAGCTATAAGCTTACTTTGTTTCTCTCTTTTGTCTTATAGTATCCTTGACTTGCTCGGGAGTTAAGGATCGTGAAGATCTACCCGCACTATCATACTTTAGGGTATTTGAACTAAACGTTTTGAATTATGGCATGTATAGTAGGCTTAATTATTTTGTTACGTGTCATATTTGTCTAGGTTTAAAATATTAGTTACAGTACTCGACCAGCTACTTTGTACAAGCCATTAAAGTTGGCTAATATTGTTCAAGACATATGTTATACGATGCACGATCAAATTGGATGACATATTTATATCTCGGTTATGTTTAATGGTATGTGTTATGTTCTGGTAATACCCTGTATCCTATTCCGGCGACGGTAACGGGTAAGGGGTGTTACATCGGGTTCTTTGTTAGCTACAAAAATAATAATAATAATTTACACTATTAATTACAGCATTAATTAAAAATAAAAATAGCTGAATTTCTATCCAATTTATACCCTAATTCCAATTTAATCCTAATTAACTCATCTACTTTTCTAACTCAATTCATACTTTATGTCTATTCAATTTCCTTCCATATTCTACTTATTATCTAATGTTCATAATAAAACTCTAATTTAAAACTTCTTTCATTTTATTCCTACAACACAAAACTTATAGCCTAATTTACAATTTAATCCTTTAATCAATTCTAACTTAAAATTCATTCAATTAAATCCCTAATTCATTATTTTGTTCAACATGAACTATGTTCAAAAACCTAAGAACTTTCAAAACTTTAACTTAATTTCAACAAAACTTTGTTCTAAAGCTTTTAAAACATCAAAATTAAGAGAAAATGGCTTAATTGACTTACCTTTTAAAGCTTCAAACCTTAAAACTCTAGTTTTTCCTTTTTCTTTTCTTTCTTTCCTTCCTTTCCCCTGTTTCGAAATAGCTTCTCTGTTTCTTTTCTATTTCTTTTACTTTGTTCTTTTTCTTTCTTTTTTGTTATTTTATTATATTAACTTAATAAATATTATTATTTCTTAAATAGTAAGTAAATAAATGAATATATTACAATTGTATGTATATGATTTATTACACTTGTATTTTACTATCACCTTACATTTGTCAATTTATTAATTTATTCATTAATATAATAAAATAGTATTAGTTAATTAAATAATAATAATAAATATAATAAATATCTATTTAATATACAAATACATATATTACAAATGTACACTTATAAATATTTTTACATTTGTATATTATCATGACCATCCATTTGTCTTTCTTTTATTTATTTATTATACAAAAATCTTATAATATAATTAATATAATTTATAATTTATTTTAGTAACAAGTATAAATACTACAATTGTACACATATATTTTTGTACATTTGTACAATATCAATACCATACAATTGTCATACTTTCAATTTATTTACTAATAAAAATCTCCTAATATAATTATTTAATTAGTAATTATCTTTTACTTAAATTTTAAAGTAAATAAATAAATATAATACAAATGTATATATTCACATTATTACAAATGTCACTATCTAATTGGTTCATTACACAAAAATCTCACAATTTAATTATTTTATCTAATAAATATCTTTTACTAATTAAATAAAATATCACAAATATATATATGTCTCTATTAATACACTTGTATTAAATTGTATGTCTTTATTTAACTTATTTCATAATATAATAATTATTATTATTATTATTATTTAATATTAAACCTTAATAATTTTTAATTAAATATTATGTAATATCTTCAATTCAATCAACTTATGCCGCCTCATATTTAAGAATTGGCTTAATTGTCATTTTGGCCCTTTATACTTTCTTTTAATCTATAATTCAAATTTTACCCCTTATTCAATTTAATTTTTTTTACTAATTACTCTAAATTAAGATAAATTCACCTAATTAAAACCTAATTAGACACACCACTAGGCTCATAAATATTTTTAATAATTATTTTCGAACTTATTTCACTAAGATGAAGGCCCTATAACTCACTTTTCCGGTGCCCGTGAATTTTGGGTCATTACATTTCTCCCCCCTTAACAAATTTCGTCCTCGAAATTTACTTGAGAAAAGATGAGGATATTGTGCTCTCATCGTTTCTTCTGGTTCCCAAGTTGCTTCTTCCACTTTATGATTTCTCCATAACACTTTTACTAAAGGAACCCGTTTGTTTCTCAACTCATTTACTTCTTTAGCTAATATTTGCATTGGCTCTTCTTCATAAGACAGATTCGGTCGAATTTCAATGTCTTTAGTGGAAATGATATGTGAAGGGTCCAACCTATATCTCCGAAGCATAGAAACATGAAAAACATCGTGAATCTTAACTCTGAAGGCAAAGCTAATCGGTAAGCAATCGGTCTAACTCTTTCTACTATTTCATACGGCCCAATAAAACGTGGACTCAATTTACCCTTTCGGCCAAATCTCAAAACTTTCTTCCAAGGTGATACTTTGAGGAATACTTTATCACCAACAGAATATTCAATATCTTGCCGTTTCAAGTCTGCATATGATTTCTGCCTATCAAAGGCTATTTTTAATCTGTCTTTAATCTTCTTTACTGTTTCTTCTGTTTCTTGAATCAAGTCTGGCCCAATCATTTTTCTTTCCTTCAATTCTATCCAACATACTAGTGATCGACACCTTCGACCATATAGTGCTTCATACGGAGCCATCTGAATACTAGATTGGAAACTATTGTTATAGACAAATTCAGCTAATGGAAAATAAAGTTCCCAACCTAATTCAAAATCAATAATACAAGCCCGAAGCATATCTTCTAATATCTGTATTACTCGTTCAGACTGTCCAACTGTTTGCGAATGAAAGGCCGTACTGAAGTTAAGTCTAGTACCTAATGATTTATGTAGCTGTCTCCAAAATCTCGATATGAACCGAGGATCTCGATCCGAAATTATGGACAATGGAATACCGTGTAATCTAACAATTTCCCAGATATACACTTCTGCAAGCTTCTACAATATCCAATCTATTCTGACTGCTATAAAGTGAGCTGATTTTGTAAGCCGATCAACAATTACCCAAAAAGCATTTTTTTTGCTCGCCGATAGTAGCAATCCCGTAATAAAATTCATCGTGATACGATCCCAATTCCACTCAGGAATACTAATAAGTTGAAGTAGTCCAGTAGGAACATGATGTTCTGCTTTTACTCGCTGACATGTCAAAAATTTACTAACATACTCAACTATGTCCCTTTTCATTCCAGGCCACCAATATAATTCTTGTAAATCACGATACATCTTCGTACCTCTGGGGTGTGATACGTGATGTTCGTGACAGGTTTTAAATATTTATAATGAATCGTTCTTGAAACTAACTATTATCATGATGAAGGCAGGTGTACCAATCGAACAGTAGTATAACTTTAGCAAGACTAGATTATCGAATCCAAAGGAACTAAAAGTACTAGTATCAACTTTCTTTTTATTATCTAGCCTAAAAAATAAAAAGGTTTTGTTTATATAACTAATTAATTAAACTAAGAAATCACAGAAAAAAATTGGGAAAAATACTTTTTGGAAAACTCGATTGATTGAGACAATACCTAAGGAAAAATCCACCTAGACTTCACTTATTATTTGACTCTGAATCGGAAGATTTATTCATTCAACTTGTTCCATAGAGATCCCTAAGTTATATTATTATCTCTCTCGAGACTAACAACATCTAAAACTAGATTGAATAATTGAAATCTCTTTCTAATTAACGCCCTAGGTTTACATTAACTCGATCTATGGATCCCCTTATTAGGTTTCACCCTAATCCAGTAAAATCTTGTCACCCTATCTCTAGGCGCGCAATCAACTCCACTTAATTATGACAAATTTACTCTTAGACAGGTCTATTCCTCTTCTGAATAAGAGCTTAATTTGAATTAATATCCTGGAATATCAAAACAAGAATTAAGAACACATAATTAAGAACAAGTCAAATATTTATCATACAATTTAGATAATAATAACAAGATCCGTCTTAGGTTTCATTCCCCTTATGTATTTAGGGGTTTTAGTTCATACTAATGAAAGAAAACATCTGAAAAGAATAAAAATAACAAAACATAAGAAAACCCAAAACTTTTGAGGGAATTTGAAGGGAGATTTGCAGTCTTGATGGTGAATCCGGTTTCTGAGATGGATCGATTGGCTTTCCTTGATCAATTCCTTGCTTCCTCTTGTATGTCCCCTTCTTCTTCTCTTCTAGGGTGTATTTATAGGCTTTGAAATGCCTAAGAACCCTCAAAAGTGGCCTTTTCCGAATAGGACTCTGCTTGGGCTCGACAGGGACACGCCCGTGTGAGTCATGCTTTGATTCTGCCAAATTGACATGACTGTGCGGTCTGCCCGTGTAGGGACGTCTAGGCCGTGTTAATTTCGTACGTTGGCCCATTTTCTCCGTTTTTGGCTCGTTTGTCGTTCCTTTCACTCTCTTATGCTCTTCTAAGTATAAAACATGAAATTAAGGCATTAGGAGCATCGAATTCACCAAATCTAAGGAAAAATCATCCATAAAATGTGTTAAGCATGGGGTAAAAATATGTATAAATTGCGGTTTATCAAATACCCCCACACTTAAGCATTGGCTTGTCCTCAAGAAAAACCTTCAACTCATAATCAAAATAAATTCTTTTTAACTTTATAATTCTTATCAATAATATCTCAAACTAATCCATAAGTAATCAAACATTCAAAATTTGACTAAAAGAACATTAAAGTTTCAAACATTCCAAGTTGAGCATTTTATCATGAAAACATAGGTGTCTCCCCTCATCTAAGTAATCCCTTTTGATTCAAAATATCACAGAGTTTCACATTCTCACTAAAGATTCACTCAAATCACTCGAGGTGTTTAAGTACAATAAATGAAGCACTCAATAGTCAATAATGAAAAGTCATTACCATAGGCTTGCATGAAAAACAAATCTCCACTACTATAAATTGAGATGAAAAATAATCAAAATGTCCTTAGAGGGTTGTAACATGGCTTTGGTTAGAGGGTGTGGTCACAAGCTGAAAGAAACGGTTAGAATCGAGATTGAATTGAAAAATTACCTAACTAAAAAAATGACTAGTCATCAATTGCGTACAACAGAGCTTTTTGTCAGAATATGGAATTTAACTTCTTTAGCTCAGAAGATCACTACTACTAATATGTATACATGTATTTTTTTAAGAATAAGTCAAATTAAAAAATAAAATAAAACATAGCTAAGCAACTATTCCAACTCAAATCTCAAAAAAAATAGGGATCAAATTAATTTAGGGGATTTCAACAATAATGAGTTATGGGTTAATATTGAGGGTAAATCAACGAATGGGTTGTTAGGCTCAAAGGGGTTCACTAAGGGTTAATTGTGAATGTAGGCTTTTATGGAGTGAGTGGGTTAAACCTAAGTGCCTTTATCATTTTGACATATCAAATCAAATGGTGTGGTCTTGACATGCATAATCAAGCAAGTTCTAGAATAACAATTCAATACTAACGCACTTATAATGAAAGTGAAGATGAAAGAAATAATAGATGCTCTAAAGGCTCAAGATCTCACAAAAATTATGGTTTTTTGATGTTTAAACTTGTGAATTCCAACTCAAGATAATACCTAAACTTAGGGAAACAACCTAAAAGTTTTTAATTTTTCAAAAATCAACTTATCATGCTTGATTATTTAATGTCTTAAAGTTTAAACAATCAATTTATAAATACCAATGTTTTAATTCAAGATGTATCAATAAACATTATAGACTAATTAAAATTCATTCTAATAATGATATGAGAAGATCGCATAAGAATAAAACAAAATTCAGGGATTTTTCTGATATAAAAGACCCGCCACACTTAAGGTGTACATTGGCCTCAATGTACAAAGGTAGATATATTGAAAAAGATAGATATATAATCATAAGATAGGGAGACAAGTGAAACTTCCTGAATGATGAATGAATTCCTTGAACTAGAGTTTTAGAGAATAATCGGCGTGAGAGGGGAGGAGGATACTCCAGTGGTGGTAGAGTTTCATTAGTCCAAAAGTCTTGCACCAAAAGAATATTATATGGTGGTAGCTATGGTCATGGTCGAGCAGGACATGTCATTCGTGGAGAACCTTTCCCGGTGGAGTTTTTAGTTCCTATGTGATGATGAGCTGAGGAGCTCTTTATAAATCTTCATCGCTAGGTGGTTCTGGAGGTGGGGGTGGCGATGAGATGTGGAAGTGCTGAAAAATCTGTTGTAAAGTAGCATCAATGTTATTGAAATGCTGAAAACACTGTTGCTCGAATCGGGTAAGGCGCTCAGAGATGTCAGCGTATGAAATTGCCACATGAACTGGATGAGAGGGTGGTGGTGACTGAGACGGTGGGTCCTCATAATGTGGAGGGACATCATCAGTAATGTCCTCAGGGTTTCCCTCCTCGGCTAATTGGGTGAGGCGATACTGAAGAGGGTCGGTTTCTCGGTGCTTCTCGATCATCCTCATACTAAGCATGCTCGAGATGCCTTGTTGGGACATCTGGCTAATAAGAGTAAGGGAAGATGATTGGGCTTCTGTGTTGAAGAGCCTGAAGTACCATGCCAGTCGAGTCACGTAGGGGCCAATGGAGATGACCCCCCTCCGATGCCGCTCCGTTTAGTGGCGAATGGCAAGGGCAATAAAGTAGGCGAGGTCGAGTACATGCCCGTTCGCCATGCTCCATAGAAAGAAGGCGTTATGAGTGTTGACAACGTCGGCGCTCTCTTGAAATCCTGTCAAAGTGTGTGCCAAGATGGCATGTCGGTACCTCAATGAGGGAGAGAAAGCTGATGCCTTGGAGCGGCTCGGGTTATAACTGGCTGAATCGGGGACCAAAACGTACCAGCACTTCGAGGGAGAGTAGTGGATGTGGCGACAGATAGTCTCGAGGTCATTCTCATCCATGAACTCCTCTGTGTATAGCCCTAAAGCTATACTAAACTCAGGCACACTCAACTGGCAGACTAAATCGCTAAGACAGAATTGGACTATTCCAGGATCATCAAAGTTGGTCATGACGTCTTGAACATGGAATGTCGAGTAAAGCTCAAGTGTGAGCTCAAGGTATGTCGGCTCGATGATCGCAAAGAAGAGGTCCCATGGATCGGTTGTCAGGAGTGCTCGTACATCGTCAGCCAACTGGACTTGTTCAAGCGTTGTCCAGTCAATGCAGCGGACCACATCTAAAGGTCGGGCCTGTAGGATTTGAAATAGTGCCTCCTAATTACCGGGTGTAAATTGGAGGCATGGGAGGCGAATTTTCGCTGTAGGGCCCGAGGAAGACGCCCCTTTCTAGTTTTACGAAGCAGGAACGGCAATTTTCTTGCCACATGAGCTTGACATGGTATACGCTAAAAAGATGAGAATGGGTGTCGAAAATGGAGTTGGAGGCGACGCACGGGCGTGAAAAGGAGGCTGTATGGACTTGCAGCTGCTAGGGTTAGGGCTTTTGGGTGAAGAAGATGATGAATAGTGAAGGGTATTTATAGATTTTGGGACACACGGCCAGAGGACACGCCCGTGTTCCCCAATTTTTTGCCCGTGTGATTCGCGAATTTTGAATTTGGGTACGTCTGACCTTTGGCCCACGCCCGTGTTCCATGGTCGTGTGGGTGCACACGGCTGTGTTGCACGGCTGTGTCTATCTTCGTTCACTTCTCCTGCGCCTGTGTATGTAGGCCAATGCCCGTGTTAATCTGACAGGTTCGACCACAGGTTTTAGACACCGGTGTGGCAAATGCCGATGCTATTTTCTCAGGTTCAACCACAGTTCTACAACACGGGAATGTCACACACCCGTGTTGTTTTGGTAGATTCGCCCACGGTCCTAACGCACGGCTGTGGTGACTTATCGCATCTCGTGTTGGGGAAAATTTTGCCCTGTTTTCACACGACCTAAGGCATGCACGCGTGAGCGTGGTAAACCTGTATTCAAGAGCTCTGTTAGTAAGTTAGGTGTTAAAACACTTAAAATTTAAAGAAGCTAATACCGTTAGTGCTCGAGTTGTCTCCCGAAAAGCGCTTATTTATAGTCTAAGCTCGACTTACCTCTCTGGTGAATGGTCATGGTGGTTCGAGGAGTTTATACTCCTTATTCTGACTATGAATCCCATCAAAATAAGGTTTTAGGCAGGTATTGTTTACCTTAAAGGTATCAAATTTGGGATAACTTACCTTGACTGTACCAAATAGGAAAATGCTAAGTACCGTAAGAGGAATTTCTTCATTTAGTTTGGCAGTGTCAATGTGAGGATCTGCGGCATCTAATGAAACTTTATCTCCAACCTTAAGTTGATTTGGTGAGTCATTGAGCTCGTTCTGGCGTAGTTTTGGTTTATCGTGTTTTTTCGGTTTAAATGTCATCCATTCATCTAACTCCTCGATTCATAACGTTCGTTCTTCATGGGTAGATTCTTTGTTGTGGATTGAACATGGCTCATGTGTGTCCTTCGAACTTATTTCCTGCAAAATAGGTTGCACTGTATGATTAGTCTTAGTAGAACAATTTGTACAATCACCTTCAATTTTCGATGTGTTGTTCGGGTTGTAAGCTTGAAGGTTGATTGTTTCGTCTCTTACGTGAAGTGTGAGTTCACCTGTGCCAACGTCAATAATTGTTCTAGCAGTTGCTAAAAAGGGCCTTCCCAAAATTAAAGAAGCATTACTATCCTCTTCTATGTCTAAAACAACAAAATCAACTGGAATATAAATTTGTCAATTTTAATGAGTACGTCTTCAATGATACCCCTAGGAAATCTGAAAGTTTTATCTGCTAATTGAATGCTCATCCTAGTTTGTTTCTGTTTCCCTAGATCTAGTTGCTTAAACAATTTGTAAGGCATAACATTGATACTAGCCCCTAGATTAGCCAACGCATTATTAACATCTAAACTACCAATTAAACAAGGAATCGTAAAACTCCCTAGATCTTTTAGTTTGTTGGGTAGCTTATTCTGACGAATGGCTGAGCAAACCGCGTTCAGCTCCACATGTGACCTTTCATCTAACTTTCGTTTATTTGCTAGAAGCTCCTTTAAAAATTTGTCTGCGTTCGGCATCTGCGAAAGTGCTTCAATAAACAGTAGGTTAATGTGTAGTTTCTTTAAAAGTTTAAGGAATTTACCAAATTGTTCATCTGAGCGGTCTTTCCTTGTCGCATTGGGTTACGGCACACAAGGTTTATATTCTGTACTTACCAATTTTTATTCTTTTTAGCCTACCTTATTCTTACCTTCGCTTACCACTGATTTTGACCTTGGTTTTGCCACTAACCCTTCCTCATCTTGAATGGCAATTGCGTTGAGTTGCTCTCTTGGGTTAGATTCAGTGTTGCTTGGTAGGCTACCTTATGGTCGTTTGAAAATCAACTTGGCGAGCTGTCCAATCTGAGTTTCGAGCCCCTGGATTAATGCTTGTTGATTTTTGAGTGCCGTCTCGGTAGTTTGAAAATTGATTCTCTGACACCGTGATGAATTTAGTTAGCATCTCCTCAAGGTTCAGCTTTTTCTCCTGCTGGTATGGTGGTTGCTGAAAACCTAGAGGGGGTGGTGGTTTCTGATTTCCTCGGCCTCCCCATGAAAAATTTGAGTGATTCCTCCAACCTGCATTATAAGTATTGCTATAAGGATTGTTTTGAGATCGAAGATTATTACCCATGTAATTTAACTACTCGTTCTCCATGTTGTGGCCATAAGGTGGGTATTCTAAATTGCTCGATCCACCTCCATTTGATTCGCACTGCATTACTGGGTGAACCTGTGAAGAACTAAGAAAACCATCAGTTTTCTTATTCAAGAGTTCTACCTGACTAGAGAGCATGGTGACCGAATCGACATTATAAACATCGGCTGTTTTCGTTGGCTTTGTCCTCATGACTTGCCACTGATACTTATTCAGTGACATCTCCTCTATAAATTCATAAGCATCTTTAGGTGTTTTATTATTGATCGTTCCGCCAGCAGCTGCGTCAACCATTTGTCGAGTCGAAGGATTCAGGCCATTACGAATAACCTCCCATGCATCATAGAGTATTTCTAAATCCATCTGCACAAAAGAAGAGATATCATTTCGTAAATTACCCGTTTTAGCCAGCGAAAAATATTTTACTAAAAACTTTTCGGTCATTTATTCCCAAGTAGTGATTGACCCCTGCAGTAACGAATTCAACCACTGTTTAGCTTTGTTTCTCAATGAAAAAGGGAATAACTAAAGGCGAATGGCGTCATCAGAAACACTATTAATTTTAAATGTATCACATAGTTCTAAAAAGTTTGCTAAGTGAGCGTTGGGATCTTCGTCCTGCAAACCATCATACTGAACAAATTGTTGTATCATTTGAATTGTGTTAGGTTTCAGTTCAAAAGTATTTGCAGCCACAGCAGGTCTAACTATGCTCAATTCAGTTCCTATTAAAGAAGGTTTAGCATAATCATACATAGTGCGCAGAGTAGGATTCGGATTTACTGGAACAACAGCAATCGCAGGAGGTATTAGGTTTTCTTGATTTTCAGCCATCTCCTTGGTTGTGGTTTGAATATCCTCCTCTTGCTCGTTCTCTGTATATCTTGTATCTTAAGCTTCACCTTATTTCTATTTGGTTTCTGCGAACTGTGCAATCAATCTCACTGTCAAAAAGTAATGTTCCTGACGGGTTTCTTCTAGTCATAAACTATAAGAACCTACCAAAAAAAGGGAAAAAGAAGAACAAGTAATAAAAATTAGAATAAAATTTAATTTGCAGTAAAAGTAAATGGCTAAAGTAATAACAATAGAGTGTTCCTAATATCTTAGTTCCCCGGCAACGGCACCAAAAACTTGATACGTAATATTCATGACAAGTTTTAAATATTTATAATGAATCGTTCTTGAAACTAACTATTATCACGAATCGAACAGTAGAATAGCTGTAGAAAGACCAGATTTTCAAACCCAAAGGAACTAAAAGTACTAGTATCAACTTTCTTTTTATTATCTAGCCTAAAAAAAAGGGTTTTGTTTATCTAACTAATTAATTGAACTAAGAAATCACAGAAAAGAAATTTGGGGAAAATGCTTTTTGGAAAACTCGATTGATTGAGACAATACCTAAGGAAAAATCTACCTAGACTTCACTTGTTATTTGACTCTGAATCAGATGATTTATTCACTCAACTTGTTCCTTAGAGATCCCTAATAATTGATAATAATAACAAGATTCTTCTTAGGTTTCATTCCCCTTAGGTATTTAGGGGTTTTAGTTAATACTAATGAAAGAAAACATCTGAAAAGAATAAAAATAACAAAACATAAGGAAACCCAAAACTCCTAAGGGAATTTGAAGGAAGATCTTCAGTCTTGATGGTGAATCCGGTTGCTGAGATGGATCGATCGGCTTTCTTTGAGCAATTCCTTGCTTCCTCCTGTGCCTACCCTTCTTCTCCTCTTCTAGGGTGTATTTATAGGCTTTGGAATGCCTAAGAACCCTCAAAAGTGGCCTTTTCCGAATAAGACTCTGCTTGGGCTCGACAGGGACACGCCCGTGTGAGTCGTGCTTCGATTCTGCCAAATTGACACGACCGTGTGGTCTACCCATGTGAGGAAGTCCAGGCCGTGTTAATTTCATACATTGGCTCATTTTCTCTGTTTTTGGCCCATTTCTCGTTCCTTTCACTCTCCTATGCTCTTCTAAGTATAAAACATGAAATTAAGGCATTAGGAGCATCGAATTCACCAAATCTAAGGAAAAATCATCCATAAAATGTGTTAAGCATGGGGTAAAAATATGTATAAATTACAGTTTATCAGGGTGTAAGGCAAATGGACTATTGTGAGCTTCTCGAAGAATTAACTCTTTAAGCTCAAAAGTAGCTAGAATACAAATCTGATTTTGGAATCTCAAACAACCATGATCATCAACACTAAAGTTTTCTGATGTGCCATTCTGTACCATCTCTCCCTTTTTCAACAACTTATCATCTTTCAACTGTGCTGATCTAATATGATTAAACACTACCGGCTTTACTCTTAACTCGGCCAAAAGACTCCCATCATCACTGATACTAAGCCGTGCAAACATTGCTCTTAATTCAATTACAGCTTTTCTGCTTAGTGCATCAGCTACAACATTAGTTTTTCTCTGATGGTAATCTATAACACAGTCATAATCTTTTAGGAGCTCTATCCACCGTCTTTGTCTCAAGTTCAATTCTTTTTGGGAGAGGAGATATTTCAAACTTTTATGATCGGTATAGATGTAGCATTTCTCATCGTACAAATAATGTCTCCAAATCTTCAGAGCGAAAATCACTGCTGCTAGTTCCAAATCATGAGTCGGATAGTTACGTTCGTGTGGCTTCAATTGACGAGATGCATAGGCTATTACCTTTTCATCCTGCATCAGTACACAACCCAGACCACTGAAAGAAACATCACTATACACTACAAAATCTTTCCCAGACTCTGGTAACTGGTGCCTCTATTAACATTTGCTTCAACTTTTCAAAACTTTCTTGGCATTGATCATCCCACACAAACGGTACATTCTTTTGTAGCAGCTTGGTCATCGGCAAAGCTATCTTCAAATATCCATTTACAAATCTTCTATAATACCCATCTAAACCAAAAAAACTACGTACCTCTGATACGTTTCTTGGTGGTTTCCACTGTACAATCGCTTCAATCTTCTTTGGATCAACTCAGATTCCATCTGCAGATACTACATAACCCAGGAATACAACCTCTGACAACCAAAATTCACAATTGCAGAGCTTTCCATACAATTGTTTTTCTCGTAATATCTATAGTACAATCTTGAGATGCTGATCATGCTCTGAATCTGACTTCGAATAAACCAGTATATCATCAATAAAAACTACTACAAACTGGTCTAAATACGATTGAAAAATACGATTCATGAGATCCATAAAAGCAGTTGGAGCGTTTGTCAACCTGAACGGCATCACTAGGAACTCATAGTGACCATACCTAGTACCAAAAGCTGTCTTTGGAACATTGCTTTCTTTTACTTTCAATTGGTAGTAGCCTAACCTTAAATCAATCTTCGAAAATATAGAAGCTCCTCTCAACTGATCAAACAAATCATCAATGCGGGGCAGTGGATACTTATTCTTGATTGTCACTTTATTTAACTGTCGATAGTCAATACAAAGTCGCATCAAGCCATCTTTCTTCTTAACAAATAATACCGGAACTCTCCACGATGATATGCTCAGTCGAATAAAACAACGGTCTAATAAGTCTTGCAACTGTATCTTTAGCTCTTTTAACTCTGTAGGTGACATTCAATATGGAGGTATATATATTGGAGCTGTGACTGGATAAACCTCTATA
This sequence comes from Gossypium arboreum, assembly GCF_025698485.1. Classification (NCBI taxonomy): domain Eukaryota; kingdom Viridiplantae; phylum Streptophyta; class Magnoliopsida; order Malvales; family Malvaceae; genus Gossypium; species Gossypium arboreum. The sequence continues at coordinate 55,957,907 of NC_069071.1, read as the reverse complement.
GCAAATTCGACTTCTCTATCTAGCGGTAAACCCGGTAATTCTTCAGGAAATACATCAGGAAACTCACAAACTGTCCGAATTTTACTGCACTGGCTTCCAACTGAATTTGAATTAATAACATATGCCAAATATGCTAAACAACTCTGCTTAAGTAATTTACTAGCCTTTATTGCTGAAACAATTCATGCTGGCCCATTAGTACTGTAACACCCCGTATCCGAGACCGTTGCCAGAGTCGAACACGAGGTACTAACGGACTTAATTCCTTACTTAAACAGCTCATACAATTCATTTTTAAAATTTCCAGACGAGCTGGCTAACTGCATCACAGTCACTCTAAATATCATATCTCGAGTTCCGGAACTCGAAATCCAATTCTGTAAATTTTTCCTGAAACTAGACTCATACATATATTTACTAATTGTTTTCTAGAATTTTTTGGTCTGGCCAATTTGTACAGTTTATTAGCTAAAATCTCCCCTGTTTCAGGGTTTGACTACTCTGACCTTCATGCATTACGACTTAGATATATCCCTATACAGGGCTTCAATACTTATGAAATTTGTTTCTAATGAAACTAGACTCAAAAAGGAGTCTGTACATATAAAGCATGACTTCTAATTATCTCTGGTTAAGTTATGGTGAATTTCCAAAGTCAGAATAGGGGATCCAGAAATCGCTCTGGCCCTGTTTCACGAAAACTTAAACATCTCATAAAATACGGCTCATATGATCGTTTTGTTTCTTTCATATGAAAATAGACTCATCAAGATTCGATTACATAATTTATTCATTATTTAATTCCATTTCTACTATTTTTTGTGTGTAACACCCCAAACCCGTGACCGTCACCGGATTTGACCACGTGGTGTTACCGGGCTTACTTCCCTTATTTCTCTCTTGGAAATATTTAAGTTCTGTTCCAGGCAGGCTAGCTAACTGCGTCACTGTCACCTTAAAAATCATATCTCGAGTTCCAGAACTCGAAAATCAGTTTCGTAAATTTTCCCTGAAACTAGACTCATAATCCCATCTACACATTTTTTTATATAATTTTTTTGTTGAGCCAATTAGTACAGTTTATTAGTTAAAGTCACCCCTGTTTCAGGGTTCGACTACACTGACCTTTGCGCATTACGTCTTGGATATCTTTCTGTACAGGGCTCCAACACTTATGCCGTTTGTTTCTAAAGAAACTAGACTCACAAAGAAATCTGTATATATAGAGCATGACTTCTAATTCTCTCTGGTTAATTTATAGTAAATTTTCAAAGTCGGAACAGGGGATCCAGAAACTGTTCTGGCCCTGTTTCGCGAAAACCTGAATATCTCTTAAAATCCGACTCATATGACCGTTTCGTTTCTTCCATATGAAAGTAGATTCATCAGGGTTCAATTTCATAATTTATTCACTATTTAATTCTACTTCTACTATTTTTAGTGATTTTTCAATCTCACATCACTGCTGCTGTCAGCATCTGTTACTAAGGCAAACAATGCCTATTTCATAATTCCTCCATGACCCAACTAATCATCCATCATTCATATCACAAATTATGACCACCTTATCAAAATTAGGATTTTTAAGACTCATGAATAAGTGTTTTGGAACCAAATCCAACCAACCATATGGGCCATTTTTGCATGGCTAAAGTTTACAACCCAAATTTCAACAAAACAAAATAGCCTATACATGCCAAATGTTCTCCTAGATCGACTAAGAAGACAATACCAAAGATTGCTTGCGGTGTGATGACTTGATGACGGTTCCGAGCACACAAAAGAGACGAGTCCAAGAGACCTAAAATGGGTGACAAGAAAACACCGAGTGAGTATATAACTCAGTAAGTCATAAGCATTTCACAACCATCCTTTAACCAAATTATCACTAAACGAAACAATGAAAACGAGGCTAAGTACTCCATCCATCTTGCTATACCATGGATTCCTTAGGCCTATCGGTTCGATCTCATACCAAGTCATACATTCACATTTCATATTCTATTTAATAGGATAATTGAGGCATTTCCATACATCATCTCATTTCCCCAACAATCATGCAATCAAATGAACTTTCATCTATTCCACGATACCTTATTTACGGAATGCAATTTAAATCATCACATAGATTTAAAACTTACCAACTCAACCCCGAGCATGAACATAGCGCCTATTCGCCGTGAGCTCAAGGTACTTACCCTTTCCGCTGTCCATGATCAACTCGATAAGGTCACACCCTCCATATGAGTAACCGATCGAACATATATATATTAAATTCGCACACGTAGTGCTTAATAATCGATCACGCACACTTAGTGCCATGTGATTTAAGCTCGCACACATTGTGCCGTATAATTTAAATTTGCACACTTAGTGCCATACTTTTCAAGCTTGCACACTTAGTGCCATACTTTTCAAGCTTGCACACTTAGTGCCAATCTTGTCACCATGCCCATTTATTGCCCGCACACTTAGTGCCGAGACCAAACGCTCTACGCATTTTACTACCTTTATACATTCAACAATGTCATCATTCCATACACATACATTTTCATTTACATATCATCTCATTAAACACAATTGCATAGATATTATGATCATTTAAATCAATACCAAATATATGCTTAATGACTTACCTCGGATGTTGTCGAATGTCTTCAACGGCTATTCAATTACTTTTTCTTTCCCCTTGTCCAACTTCGATCCTCTAAGCTCTTGGGCTAATTCAAACAAATTTATCTTATTAAAGTCCCATCATGCTAGCTTATGGCTGAATACCCATATCAAATAAGCAATTTACCTTAACTCGTAACCCACATAGCCAAGTTACACATATAACCCTTAAGACCGAATATGAATATCACCAAAATCTCTATGACTTAACCTTCAGCCTTCATAGCGAATATATATATAGCTTATCAAATAGACATTTATTCACTTTCCCTTAACACATATTAATCAATTAGTCCATGCATTATCCCTTGACACACTCGGTCATTAAAGCAATAACCTATTAACATCCAAGCATATTATACTAAAATTTCTTCTAAGGCGAATTCATGTACCATCCTTAATACTCATACAATTATTTTATTTTAAATAATTTACACACACCATTTACCCAACATCAATTAACTAGACACTTTAAGAATTTCTTCTTTGACTATACACACATTCGGCAACTATCCATACACACACAAGCCGATTTTTCCCTATCACCCAAACCATCTACATGAACACTTAACTAACTCAAACTTCACCCATCCACAAATACTCATTACAACACAAAGACAACAATCATTTTCCTCAATTTCTTCCATGGCCGATTACCCAATATTACCACACAACCAAGATTTTGACATGGCTAAGTAGGAAATTTTAGTAGCTAGCTTAAAGTATGCTAACCTTTCAAGAACCAACATGAACTCACTTACCTTAATTCAAGCTCAAGGGTGACCAAACCTTCTCTTGCTTTCTTCTTCAATTTGGCCAAGCATGTTCAAAGATGAACACTTTTTTTGTTTTCTATGTTCACTTCACGGCAAAAATGGGGGAGACATCCACACACTTTTTTTGCTATCATCATTTTCCTTTTTTTTTCATTTCTTTATTTTCCTTCCATAATGCACTAGGCCAACATGTCTAGGACATGTTTTCTTTGCCCATCATCATGTCATGGCGGCCACTAACCTTAGGAAATGGGTTATTTGACATGCAACTCCACCTTTGTGTTAACATGCACTAATAAGCCATTTAAAATTAGCCTATCATATTTCACCATGTTTCACATTGATCCCTATTTAATAATTTCTCATAAAATTGGTAAAATTAGAGAATGAAACTTCCACATATGCATGCACACACATAGTAAGCATAGAATATAACAATTAATTATTTTTATGACTCGGTTTAGTGGTCCCGAAACCACTTTCCGACTAGGGTCAATTTAGGGCTGTCACATTGTGATTTTTCAAATTCACATCTCTGCTGCTGTCAGCATCCATTTTAAGGTAAATTTTACCTATTTCATAGTTTTCCATGAATCAACTAGTAATTTGACATACATTATTTCCAAGTATAATCACGATTAGCCATGACATACGTAGCACCAATAGGACCATGATTGGCCATTCCAATGGTTAATCATTACCAAACATTTCCACACCACTTAATAACCATATCATAAGACCATATATACAAAATGATCATAATGTTATACTCAAAATATACAAGCCATTTTCGCATGGCTATACGGATATACATTACCAAAAGATACTTAATTAACAACAAGGGTCACCCTATACATGCCATTATCAAGTTCAATCGAAGAGTACCAAAAGTGGCTTAGATAGTGTGGATGACTTCTACTTTGACACTTCCGAGTCCGATGGTGACGAACAAAATCTATAACACAAGGAAACAAGGTAACGGAGTAAGCAAAATGATGCTTAGTAAGTCTTAAGTAATTTTAAGCAGTAAAATTTGACATATAAGTCAACATTCAAAATATTAAACTCGAATCATTTATATTTTTTTTTCCGAAATTACGATATATATATATATACACTAACATACAAAGAGATCACAACCTGAACCTCGATCATAAACATGAATTATAGAAATAATTTAATCGTATACCTTCATATAAATAAAGACATCGTCTGAGTAGTTATTTTCATATTCATAGATGCGATATTCATCCATACGTATATCTATACATACATATGCATATTCCATTCCTTATATATGAAACTTCAATCTAAAAGTGGGTTCGCTTAAGTGTACGAAATGCGTACCTGTTTTTCATACTGTATAGTACATTCAATTCATAACCTTACTCGAATTATCGACATTAAGCCTGCTAGGTTAGAACCTGAATCCAGTCACTAGCATAGAGCCTTCAAGACTTTAAATTCAGATATATGTCCAGCACGTAGCCTGCGGACCTAAAGTCCAGATATAATTCTTGCATATAGCCTGCGGACATGAAGTCCGGATATAATTCTCGCATATAGCCTGCAGACCTGAAGTCCGGATATAATTCTCGCTTATAGCCTGCGGACCTGAAGTCCGGATATAATTCTCGGGTATATATATTCACATGGTAACACATTTCACATAGCCTATCACATTGGTAATTCAATTGCTCCATTCGTATATAAGGGCAAAATATACACCATCATTTTCATTTCGTTTTGAAGATCATACAAACAAATCACATCTACCTTTCATCAATCCAATTTAACCCGAATTAACCATTCAACTAAATGTCATATAATTAAATTATTTACCACACATCTTAGATCAAATAGGACTACAAGATAATGTTCATCTAGCATATACATATCAAGGCATCGTAAATCTTATACTAAAAGCGATTACTCAAAACTTACCTTATATCCTTCTGAACAAGTCTCGGTTTGGCTATTCCATGAGTTTAGCTTTTCCTCTATCCGATGTTGCCCCTCTATGCTCTTGAGCTATGTTAAACAAGTTTAGTCATATTAAACCTTTTCATCAACTCATTATTCATGACATAAAAATCATTAAGAGCCGAATAGGTGGCCACTGAATAAGCTTGAATTCATAGGAACTAAATGCCAAAAGAAAATGTCTATGAAACATTTACTCAACATCTTCTATCTTTAGTTCAACTTCTTAGCTCCTAATTGGTACACTAAGACCATAATAATTCATTTCTCATATTATTAACATAAGCATAGCAAGCAATTTGCTATAAACAATTTTTATCAATTCATCCATTCACTAGGGACATAGCCGAATGTTCACTAAGAGATTTAAGCACACAAAGTATGGCTTCTTCATTTGACTTACCATTTTTAATTATCCAATTTATTTAAACATTCAATAACAAACTCCTCTATTATCAAACACACATTCGGCAAGAACATTGGTAACTTATACTACATCAATTCTAAGCATATAATATTCAAACACAACCAAATCACATTCGGCCCTAGTTCATAACAAGATAGTTGATTCTTTTCCCTTAGTATCTAATGCTCACCTATGATCTTTTTTTATAGTTCAAACGCTCATCTATCATCATTCATCTAACTTTAACATGAAACAACAAAATTCACCATTATTAACTACCATAGCCGAAAGCCCTATTCATTCCAAAAAATCAAAATTTCAACATGGGTTACAAAAATAACTTGATATCTCACTCAAGATTAACCAAAATTTCAAGAACTAATATAAACTTCTTACCTTAATATTAACCTAAGATGACCGAATGCTTTCCTCCCTTCTTCCTCTTTACATTCGGCCAAGAAGAACCAAATTCTAACTTTGTTTTTTTTTTTCACCCTTATTATTTCTTTTATTTATTTCCTTTCTTTTACATAAAATAATAACCATTTAATTAAGATTTAATACATATTTTAATATATGTCATCATCATGGCCGGCCACTATTTATAAAAAGGAGTATTTGAACTGCAAAACCATTGTTTTCAATACATGCTTTAATAGATCCTTATAGATTAACCTATCACATTTCAAAAGTGTCACACATAAGTCCTATTAACTAAATTCACATGCAATCGACTAAATCGAAGTTTAAAACTTTCACACATTCATATTCACATATAATAAAGATAAAATATAACGGCTAAATATTTTTATGACTCGGTTTTGTGGTCCCGAGACCACTTCCCGACTATGGTCAAATTAGGGTTGTCACAACTCTCCCCCTCATAAAGAATTTTTGTCCCCGAAAATCTTACCAGTGAATAAATTTGGGTATCTTTCTTTCATAGAGTTTTCAGTTTCCCAAGTAGCTTCTTCGATCCCGTGTTTGAGCCATAACACCTTTACTAAAGGAACCTTTTTGTTTCGCAACTCTTTCACCTCACGAGTTAGGATACGAATCGGTTTTTCTTCATAACTCAAATCAGATTCAATTTCAACCTCTGATGGACTAATTATGTGCGAAGGGTCAGATCTATAACGTCGAAGCATCGAGACATGAAAAACATTGTGAATCTTTTCAAGTTCGGGGTAAAATCAATCATAGTTATGGCCCAATTCGTTCGGATATCTCATACGGCCCGATAAACCTCGGACTCAATTTGCCTTTACAGCCAAATCTGAGTCTTTTTTCCAAGGTGAAACTTTAAGAAACACTTTATCTCTGACCTTGTATTCAATGTCTTTTCGTTTCAAATCCGCGTACGACTTCTGACGATCTGCAATCGCTTTGGACTTTCCCGATTACTTTTACTTTCGCTCAAAGATCTTTAATCAAATCAACCCAAGATTTTACTTTCCTAAGCTCGGTCCAAAACAACGATTATACGGCATTTACGACCATACAAAGCCTCGTAAGGTGCCATCTTAATACTTGATTGAAAACTATTGTTGTAAGCGAATTCAATCAAAGGTAAATACCGTTCCCATGAACCATTAAACTCAAGGGTGCAACATCTCAACATATCCTCGAGTATCTGGATTATCCGCTCGGATTGACCATCAATCTGGGGATGAAAAGCGGTGCTAAAATGCAACTTGGTACCCAAAGCTTCTTGCAATTTCTTCCAAAATCGCGAGGTGAACCTCGGATCTCTATCCGATACAATAGAAATAGGTACCCCGTGTAATCTTACAATTTGAGAAACATACAATTTAGCTAGTTTATCCAGTGAATAATCCGTACGTATGGGAATAAAATGAGTCAACTTAGTCAGTCTATCAACAACAACTGAAATCGCATCTTTCTTACTTGCCGACAATGGCAACCCGGATACAAAATCCATCGTGACTCGATCCCATTTCCATTCAGGTATCATGATCGGCTGAAGTAAACCTGTAGGCACTTGATGTTCCGCTTTCACTTGTTGACATATTAAACACTTTGAAACAAAATCGGATATGTCTCGTTTCATACCATGCCACCAAAACTGACGTCTCAGATCATTGTACATTTTCGTACTCCCCGGGTGAATTGACATTCGGCTACAATGAGCTTCATTCAGAATCATCGAGAAAAGTTCTGAATTTCTTGGAACACACAAACGACTTCTGAACCTCAAACAATCGTCATCATCAATTTGAAACTCTGATTCCATATTCGAAACACATTCAGCCCGTTTTGGAACCAATTCATCATCGACTTTCTGAGCTTCACGAATTTGATGAATCAACAATGGTTTAGCCTTTAATTCTGCTACTAACACATTATCGGATAGAACGGACAAGTGTACATTCATCGCTCGTAAAGCAAACAGTGATTTACGACTTAAAGCATCTGCAACCACATTAGCCTTTCCCGGGTGATAGTCAATGACAAGCTCATAATCTTTTAACAACTCAAGCCAACGTCTTTATCGCAGATTCAAATCTCTTTGAGTCATCAAATATTTGAGACTTTTGTGATCCGAAAATACATGGCGCTTCTCACCAAATAAGTAATGTCGCCATATTTTCAAAGCGAATACGATGGCAGCTAATTCGAGATCATGGGTTGGATAATTTTTCTCATGTGGCTTCAATTGCCTCGACGCGTAAGCTACAACTCGACCTTCTTGCATCAATACACAACCCAACCCAAGTAAGGATGCATCACAAGAATGACAAACTCTTTGCACGATTCGGCTGCACTAGTCTTGGAGCTTCATCAAATAAGTTTTTAGTTGATCGAATTTTTTCGACATTTTACGTCCATTCAAACTTAACATCTTTACAAGTAGTTTCGTCATTGGTGTGGCTATCATCGAGAAACCCTTTACAAACCGTCTGTAGTAACGGCAAGTCCCAAAAGCTCGAACCTCGGTAATATTTCTGAGGCTTCCAGTTAAGTATGGTTGAAATTTTGCTCGGATCAACTCGAGTACCGATCTGAATACCACATGACCCAAAAGCTAACTTCTCTCAACAGAACTCACATTTCCGAGCTTAGCATATAAGCGCTTATCCCGTAAAATCGCAACACTAATCTCGGTGCTCGGTATGTTCGGTTTCATCTCGAATAGACCAAAATGTCATCAATAAACACAACTACAAACCGATCCAAATCTGCTCAAGATCCGATTCATCAAATCCATAAATACCGAGGGCATTAGTGAGTCCAAGCGGCATCACTAAGAACTCATAGTGACCGTATCTCGCTTAAAGCGGTTTTGGGTATATCCGAATTTCGAACCCAAGAATCGATAATAACCCGATCTCAAATCTATCTTTGAAAACACCGAGGCTCCCTTTAGTTGATCAAACAAATCATCAATACGTGATAACGGATATTTATTCTTTATTGTCACTTTATTCGGTGACGATAGTCGATGCACAACCTCATGGTTCCGTCCTTCTTTTCACAAACAATCTTTGGTGCACCCCAAGGTGAGAAACTCGGTCGGCGAAACCTCTATCCATCAACTCTTGCAACCGAGCTTTCAATTCCTTTAATTAAAATCGATTGCCATACGACACGGAGCTATCGAAATCGGTGTAGTCCGGTACAAGTTCGATGCCAAACTCTACCTCACGAGCGGTGGTAACCCGGTAATTCTTACGGAAAACATCCGGATAATCACAAACCACTGGTACCGGTTCAAGTTTCTTTTCTGATTCTTTATTACCAAGTACGTATGCAAGATACGCTTTACACCCCTTTCTCACATATTTTTGAGCTAACATCGAGGATATTATTGTTGGTAATCCGTTCCAATTAGTAGACTCAACTCGGATTATCTCATTATTTGCACATCTCAAATCGATGGTCTTACTTTTGCAATTTACAATTGCATCATGTACGGTCAACCAATCCATCCCGATGATAACATCAAATTCCTCAAACGGTAAAAGCATCAAATCGGCCGGAAAACAGGAACCTCGAATCACTAGGGGACATTTCTTACACACCTTATCAACAAGCACATAATGACCCAAGGGATTCGACACTCTAATAACGAACTCAGTAGACTCAACAGGTAAAGTCTTACTGGATGCTAAAGTCTCACATATATAAGAATGAGTAGAACCAGGGTCAATCAAAGCAATCACATCAGTATCAAAGAAAGTGAATGTACCGGTAATAACATCAGGCGAAGAAGCATCCTCGCGTGCACGTATAGCATAAGCTCTAGCAGGAGAACGAGCGTCAGATCTGGTGGTAACATCTCTAGATCCTCTATGACCGCCACTAGCATTCCCCGCATTTTTAGATGGTCTACCTCGAGCAGTAGTAGCACCCGGTTTCCCACTCTAATTTACATTCTGTTCAGACAGTCTCGGGCAATCCTTGATAAAGTGGTCAGCTGATCCGCACTTATAACAGGAGCGGTCATGGAATCTACAACTCCCCGAATGCCATTTACCGTAATACTAGCACTCCATCCTGTCCCGATGATCATTTCCAACACTGGCAACCGAAGTGACTCGCGTACTCACAGGAGGTCGATCACGATCTCGTCTGGAAAAGCCCAAAGTGTCTATAGATCGGCCTGGATCACTTTTAAATTTCTTCGATGATCGTTGAAAGGGCTTTCCCGAAGACCTCTTACGAAATTCTCTTACTCCCACTTCAGCTTTTCTTTTCTCCTTATTGAGCTCTTAGGCTTTGCAAGCTCGTTCGACAAGTATTACAAATTCTCTAATTTCAAGAATGCCAACATACAGTTTTATATCTTCGTTCAACCCGTCCTCGAAGCGTTTACACATGATAGCCTCGGACGAAACACATTCCCGAGCGTATCTACTAAGTCTGACAAACTTTCGCTCCTAATCGATGGCGACATAGAACCTCGCTTAAGCTCAAGAAATTCTTTCCGTTTCGATCGATGAATCTTTGGATCGATATATTTCTTGCGAACTTCGGTTTGAAAGAATTCCCAAGTAACCCGTTCTCTCGACACGGAAACCAAAGTATTCCACCAATAGTAGGCGTAATCACGTAATGTAGATATAGCACATTTTAAACATTCATCGTGTGCACGATAATTCATCGAACACACGAACGGTATTATCAAGCCAAAACTCAGCCTGCTCAGCATCATCACTGTCAGTAGCCTTGAACTCAGTAGCCCCATGCTTCCGAATCCTATCAACCGCGGGCTTGTTCAACCTCGACGGGTCAATTCCAGGAGATATTACAGGTGTAGGGTTTGTATTAGTCGGGGGTGGGGGTTGTGGGACAGCCGTATTAGTTCGAATATATTGATTGAACCAATCATTCATCACGCTATAAAAGCACGCCTAGCTTCATCATTCGATTACTAGCAATAGGTTGAGAGTCCACGGGCCGTCCCATGTGTGAGAGCAGGCGCTACACTCTCAACATCATCAGCTACCACTCGGTTGGGATCAGGATCCATTACTATAAATAAACACATTTTTAACTGTCAGAAATCACCACACTACCAGATAAACACATAATAGCATGTATAGCTATTCCCTTACGTATTACGGTAGTCCTAGAATCGACTAAACCGTAGCTCTGATACCAATTAAATGTAACACCCCGTACCCGAGACCATTTTCGGAGTCGAACAAGAGGTACTAACGGACTTAATTCCTTACTTAAACAGCTCATACAATTCATTTTTAAAATTTCCAGACGAGCTGGCTAACTGCATCACAGTCACTCTAAAAATCATATCTAGAGTTCTGAAACTCGAAATCCAATTACGTAAATTTTTCCTGAAACTAGACTCATACATATATTTACTAATTTTTTTCTAGAATTTTTTGGTCGGGCCAATTAGTACAGTTTATTAGCTAAAGTCTCCCCTATTTTAGGGTTCGACTACTCTGACCTTCATTCATTACGACTTAGATATCTCCCTGTACAGGGCTTCAAGACTTATACCATTTCTTTCTAATGAAACTAGACTCAAAAAGGAGTCTGTACATATAAAGCATGACTTCTAATTATCTCTGGTTAATTTATGGTGAATTTCCAAAGTCAGAACAGGGGATCCAGAAATCGCTCTGGCCCAGTTTCACAAAAACTTAAACATGTCATAAAATACGGCTCATATGGTCATTTCGTTTCCTTCATATGAAAATAGAATCATCAAGATTCGATTACATAATTTATTCATTATTTAATTCCATTTCTACTATTTTTTTGATTTTTCAAATTCACATCACTCCTGCTGTCAACATCTATTTTAAGGTAAATTTTACCTATTTCATAGTTTTCCACGAATCAACTAGTAATTTGACATACATTATTTCCAAGTATAATCACGATTAGCCATGACATACGTAGAACCAATAGGACCATGATTGGCCATTCCAATGGCCAATCATTACCAAACATTTCCACACCACTTAATAACCATATCATAAGACCATATATACAAAATGATCATAATGTTATACTCAAAATATACAAGCCATTTTCGCATGGCTATACGAATATACATTACCAAAAGATACTTAATTAACAACAAGGGTCAGCCCTATACATGCCATTATCAAGTTCAACTGAAGAGTACCAAAAAGTGGCTTAGATAGTGTGGATGACTTCTACTTTGACACTTCCGAGTCCGATAGCTGACGAACAAAATCTATAACACAAGGAAACAAGGTAACGGAGTAAGCAAAATGATGCTTAGTAAGTCTTAAGTAATTTTAAACAGGAAAAATTTGACATATAAGTCAACATTCAAAATATTAAACTCGAATCAGCTGTATACCTTTTTTTTGCCCGAAATTACGTATATATATATATATATATATATATATATACACTAACATACAAAGAGATCACAACCTGAACCTCGATCATAAACATGAATTATAGAAATAATTTAATCGTATACCTTCATATAAATAAAGACATCGTCCGAGTAGTTATTTTCATATTCATAGATGCGATATTCATCCATATGTATATCTATACATACATATGCACATTCCATTCCTTATATATGAAACTTCAATCTAAAAGTGGGTTCGCTTAAGTGTACGAAATGCGTACCTATTTTTCATACTGTATAGTACATTCAATTCATAACCTTACTCGAATTATCGACATTAAGCCTGCTAGGTTAGAACCCGAATCCAGTCACTAGCATAAAGTCTTCAAGACTTTAAATTCAGATATATGTCCAGCACGTAGCCTGCGGACCTAAAGTCCGGATATAATTCTCGCATATAGCCTGCGAACTTGAAGTCCGGATATAATTCTCGCATATAGCCTGCAGACCTGAAGTTCGGATATAATTCTCGCTTATAGCCTGCGGACCTGAAGTCCGGACATAATTCTCGCGTATATATATTCACATGGTACCACATTTCACATAGCCTATCACATTGGTAATTCAATTGCTCCATTCGTATATAAGGGCAAAATATACACCATCATTTTCATTTCGTTTTGAAGATCATACAAACAAATCACATCTACCTTTCATCAATCCAATTTAACCCGAATTAATCATTCAACTAAATGTCATATAATTAAATTATTTACCACACATCTTAGATCAAATAGGGCTAAAAGATAATGTTCATCTAGCATATACATATCAAGGCATCGTAAATCTTATACTAAAAGAGATTACTCAAAACTTACCTTATATCCTTCTGAACAAGTCTCGGTTTGGCTATTCCGTGAGTTTAGCTTTTCCTCTATCCGATGTTGCCCCTCTATGCTCTTGAGCTATATTAACCAAGTTTAGTCATATTAAACCTTTTCATCAACTCATTATTCATGACATAAAAATCATTAAGAGCCGAATAGGTGGTGTAACACCCCGTACCGGAGTCCGCTGCCGGAATCGGACACGAGGGGCTAACGGCTTAAACCATTCACTTTTACAGTCCATTTTAAAATTTTTCCAGGCAGACGGCTAACAGCGTCACTGTTACTTTAAAAATCATAACTTGAGTTCTACAACTCGAAATTCAGTTTCGTAATTTTTCCCTGAAACTAGACTCATATATGCATCTACAAATTTTTTTCTAGAATTTTTGGTCAGGCCAATTAGTACAGTTTATTAGTTAAAATCTCCACTGTTACAGGGTGCGACTACACTGACCTTCATGCATTACGACCTGGATATCTCCCTGTACAGGGATTCAATACTGATGCCGTTTGTTTCTATAGAAACTAGACCCAAAGAGGAATCTATAAATATATAGCATGGCTCCTAATTATCTCTGGTTAATTCACAATGAATTTCCAAAGTCAGAATAGGGAATCCAGAAACCGTTCTGGCCCTATTTCACGAAAACCTAATTGTCTCGTAACATACAACTCACATGACTGTTTCGTTTCTTCCATATGAAAGCAGATTCATTAAGGTTCATTTACATAATTTATTCACTATTTAATTCCATTCCTACTATTTTTAGTGATTTTTCACATCCACCTCACTGCTGCTGTCAACCTCTGTCATTAAGGTAGATTTTACCTACTTCATAATTTCCTTGATTCAACTAGCCCTTTTAACATACATGGCACAAAAGATAATCACGATTAACCATTCCAAGGGCTAATCGATTCCAAACATTACCACATCTCTTAATGAAGAACATACAAAATGATCATGATACCATGCCAAGGTGCATACAAGCCATTTTCGCATGGCTAAAAGTTTACATACCAAATTTTCAACAAAACATATTAGCCTATACATGCCAAAATGCTCTCCTAGACCCACTAAGGAGAAAGTACCAAAAGTTGCTAGCCGGTGTGATGACTTTGACGACGGTCTCGAGCACACCAAAATGGATCAAGAACCTAGGTAAGCAACAAACAAGCACACCAAATGAGTACATAACTCGAGAAGTCATAAGCACTACTCTACCATCCAACATTAATAATCATTTTTTGTTTCTTTCAAATCATAACAACTATGCTACAGATTTCTTAAATCCTTGGTTCGATCTCATGCCAAGTCCTTCAATTAATTCAATGCCAAGTCAGCCCAATCAATGTAGACCCATTTCCTCAAGTTTGGAACAACGATGCACTAGATAAATCTATGCATACACCGTACAACCTCAAATTCGATATTTAGTTAATAGCTCAATCACTTACCTCATTCATCACAATTTATACCAACAACCAAACGTTGCACACATAGTGCTTATTATGTTCGCACACATAGTGCCATAGTAAATCGCACACATAGTGCTATAGTAAATCGCACACATAGTGCCATAGTAAATCGCACACATAGTGCATTTGAGATTCCCTCATGCTTCAACCTCCCAATCGGCACACATAGTGCCACTTAATTTTGCACACATTGTGCCCTATGTCAATTCATCATGGTAAAGCAATTTGCTAAATTCAAATTGTACATATGGTCATATTAACAAGTAGGAGAATCACTCAGAAAATATCTATCCAAGGAGTTCTCACAACAAGTGCTTAAGGACTTACCTTGCGTTGAGTATAACGGTTCCGACCCGGCTACTCGATGTCCTTGGCTTTGCCCTTGCTTGTTTCTCCTTCTTTAACTTCTCCGGCTTAATAGATAAATAAACTAGTTTAATCATCTTGCTGTACATTTATAATTCAATTACACATGCACATGTATATTTGCATATTCGCAACCCTCTTACTAATTACCCATTTAGTCAATTATATACATGATTAAAGGTAACATCATGAATGGGCATACTTATATATATATATACATACCCGATTGTGCACCAAAAATTTGACTCAACATCACCTACATACTCACTTTGATGGCGAATATATATATACATGTATAGTGTTATCTACAACATCATCTAAACACCTAAATTTTTCTCATGCACACTTGATCAACCTTTTTCCCAATCTAGCATAGCTTCACCTCCATTTGTGATATCATATAAATTTGCATGTTGCTACATTTCTTAAGTTCAACATCTCTATTGTGACAGCCCAAAATTGACCCTAGTCGGAATGTGGTTTCGGGACCACAAAACCGAGGCATAAAAATAATTTAAAATTTATTTTGATGCCTATAATATGTGTATGCTCATGTATGACATTTTTTGATGATTGATTTAGTGTTATAAAGGTGAATTCCACTAGAAAGGACTTAGTAGTGAACTTTGAAAGTACGATAGGAAATGTGTGATGACTAATTAAAGCATGCATGCAAAATAATGGACTTGCATGTCAAATTCCCCTTTTATAGGTGGTGCCCGCCATGACATGGGTTATGGGCAAAGAAAACATGTTGAAACATGTTTTGTTAATGGAGCATGAAAGAAATGATTAATAATTAGATGTGGGAAGAGAAACAAAAAAAATGTGTGTGAGAGTGTAGCATTCCCCCAATTGCCAGTGCAACTAAGAAGGAAAACAAAAATTTTTGTTCATCCTTGTTCTCTCCTTTTGGCCGAAAATACTAAGGGAAGAAGAGATTTTTGCTTCATTTTATTTGTTTAGAAGAGATCTAGAAGGAGATTTGGCTAAACTTGCACCAAGATTAAGGTATGTATGAGGTTGTGTCATGAGATTCATGCATGTTTTAGTTGCCAACTTGATGTTCATGTTAGCCATGGTTCAAATCCTTGTTATGCCATGGAAGTGGTATTTGGTCAAAGTTGATATTGTGATAAAGCCATTGCATGCTAAGTGTGAAGCTTGATGATGATGCATGCAATGATGGATTGTCTACTCTTGAAATTTCTTTGTAGCCATCTTGAGTAAGACATTGAGTTTTCTTTTGTTTAACCATGATCGAAGTTGAAAGGGGCATGATTGTGATGTATTCGCCATGATGCATTCATGAGCATGGTTCATGCTTCTTGCATGTTAGTTAAAATTTGTGTTTTGGATGGCTAGGGACACCTTGAAATTGACCATGCACATATATGTATATATATGTTTGCACATGATGTTTTGGTTATGAAGTAAGTGATGAATATGTTTGTTTAAAGAAGAAAATGTTGAAGAATGCTTGTGAAATTGCAAGTACATTCGCCTAGTACACATATGATGTGGAAATCTTGGAATTTATTGTTGAATTGGTGCAAGTATGACTAAGTATATTCGCCTTAGGTAGCCTATTGATGGCCTTAGCTTTTCCTTGATGCTTGAATGAATTGTATTGAATTGCTTGATGTAGTATAAAATGTGCATGACCATTGTGTATTCAAGCTAAAGGGTGGCCATATGACCATTTAAACTCCTTGTCATATTCGCCATAAGCTAGCATAATGAGGTTTTAATAAATTGAATTTGTTTGAATTAGCTCAAGAGCTTAGAGGGCCACAATTGGACAAGGGAAGGAAAAAGTGATCGAATAGTAGTAAAAGCCGTTCGACAACATTCGAGGTAAGTCCTAGAAGTGACCCTACTTGAATTATGTGAAATGAAATATGGATGTGTAATGATTATTGATTTATGTGTGTATGAGTATTTGAATGATACCGGGCTAAGTCCCAAGGCGATTATGCTAGTGATTACATTTGTGTTTGAGCCTTAGTAATGAAAATGAAACATGAATGTCTAATGATTATTGATGTATGTGTGCATGAGCAACTGAATGATATCCGGCTAAGTCCCGGCGACATTTATGCTGGAAATTATATCGGGTTAAGACCCAAAGGCAATTGTGCTAGTGGCTACATCCGGCTAAGACCAAGGCATTCGTATGAGTCGTTCTATCCGGGCTAAGACCGAAGGCATTCGTGTGCGTGGTTATATCCGGTTGTATTCGAAGAAGCTTGGGCTGGAGGTGAGTGTTGGCTGCTGTAATAAATTCCATTAGTACGCTCGAAAAGCCCAAAGAATAAGGTATGACTATATGTGCATTGGAAAAGTCGACATGCTTGGGCAACATTCGCTCAATTGACTAACGAATTTCAGCTATTGAATTGGTTGATACCTTGTGAAAGTATATAATGATGAAGTGTGAAGTAAGAATGATTATGTGAATGTGTATTAATGAAATGATGCATTTGGCTATGTGAATGTATTGCTTTAATTAAAGCTGATTTTATTCCTTGAGACTTACTAAGCATAAAAATGCTTACCCCGTTGCTTTGGCTCTCTGTTTTATAGATTTTGCTCGATAGCAATCGGATTCGGGATCATTAAAGTCGAAGTCATCTACACTATCAAAGCCTCCATTTTGGTATAAATTTTTGGTTGAACTTTGAAATGGCATGTATAGGACTACACCTTGTTGGTTCAAATATGTTGTGATGTATATGTGTACGGCCATGCGAAAATGGCTCGTAAAAGTGAAGTACGAACTTAGACTATTTGCGGTTTGTATATATATATGGTGTCATGATGTGATTATGGATTGGAAATGGGAGTGTTGGTCACATGATCAGCCATTGGTATGGTTAAAATGATCATATGTGAACCTATGTATGGCAAGACTAGTTGGTTCATGGAGACTACAAAATAGGTAAGACCTACCTTAAAAATAGATGCTGCCAGCTGCAGTGACGTGAATGTGAAAAATCACCAAAATTTGTAGGAATGGTATTAAATATTGAATAAGCTATGTAAATGAACCTTGATGAGTCTACTTTCATATGGAAGAAACGAAACGGTCGTAGGAGTCGCATGTTAAGAGATATTAAAGCTATTGTGAGACAGGGCCAGAACGGTTTCTGGGTCCCCTGTCGCAACTTTAAAAACTTACTATAAATTATCCAGAAAGAATTAGGAGTCATGCCTTATATGTACAGATTCCATTTTGAGTCTAGTTTCATTAGAAACAAACGAAACCAGTATTAAAGCCCTGTACAGAGAGATATTCAAGTTGTAACGCGCGGAGGTCAGAGCAGTTGATCCCTGTAACATGGGTGACTTTAACTAATAAACTGTACCAATTGGCCCGACCAAAAATTCTAGAAATAAATCCATGGATGGATATATGAGTCTAAATTCAGGGAAAATTTACAAAACCAGTTTCTGAGTTTTGAAACTCGAGATATGATTTTTAAGGCGACGGTGATGCAGTTTTCCAGCCTGACTGGAAATGTCAATTGGTGGGCGAAATATGTGGATTTGGCTTGTTAACCCCTCGTGTTCGACACCGGCGATGGTCTCGGGTTCGGGGTGTTACATCTATGCCCATTATAGCCACTCCCATAAATAAATTCTAAAAATCGGCAACATCCCCTTTCAACTATGTTAGCCGAATACTCCTCCCCTTCTTAGTCCCAACTTGGCACCTCCAACAAAAGGACTTAACATCTTCCCTTTCATGCTAACATAACAAGCAACTTAGTTCATCCATACAACTAACAT